>NC_048315.1:22599143-22702872 GCF_013100865.1 Trachemys scripta elegans | reverse complement strand
GTGTGTGTGTGTGTATTATTAAAAAGCCCTCTTGATCGGGCACACTTCTCACCCTTGGGAGAGGACAAGGGAACAAATATGTGATGGGTGTTAGTCATGTAGCGTAATGCACCACTGGAAGGTGCTGTGATACTGTGGTGGTGAACGTGGTATAATGACCTGCACAGAACAGAATAGCACGGGAGTGACACTTGAGGTATGTCTGTACAGCCCCAGCAAAAGTAGGGCCCAGCTGATAATGGTCTTTCAGCACTACCACGAGAGAAATGTTAAATAATAATAAACCAATCTAGTCAACCCAGTAGTTCTGTCGTCACCCATAGAGCCAGCCACGAAAAAAGAAGGGTGGACAAGATCTGCATTTCTAATGTAAAAGCAAATCAAACCCCACAGGGCTTTAAAAACAACTACCCTTTATTCATCAGAAAGAAGCCAAAAGGAACGTGCCCTGTATTTGGTTCCGAGCACAGGTCCCCGTTTGAAGGATGTGCTGACCTCAGGATAGCCGTATAGGTTTGGTTGAGGGCACAGACCTGGGCGTCAGGACACCTGGGTTCTATTCCTGACCTGCTCTTTAGCTTTGGTCACTTCATTTCTCCGTGCCTCCGTTTCCCCACCCACTTTTTGTCTGTGTAGACTGTAGGCTCTCTGGGGTGGGGCCAATCTCTCATCATGTGTTTGGACAGCGCCTAGCACCAGGAGGCCCTGGTCTCGTTTGTGGCCCCTAAGCCCTACCGAAATGCATTACCTAGGGAGGTGGTGGAGTCTACTTCCTTGGAGGTTTTTAAGTCCAAAGCCCTGGCTGGGATGATTTAGTTGGGAATTGGTCCTGCTTTGAGCAGGGGGTTGGACTAGATGTCCTCCTGAGGTCCCTTCCAACCCTGATATTCTATGATTCTATGATTCTATGACTGTCCTCTGCGCACAAACCCTAGCCTCTCCCCTGCCCCCCACATCTCCCTGAGCCTCCCTCCTGCCTCCCTTAGCCTCCTTCCTGTCCCCATCCCCCTGTACCCCTCTCAGCCTCCCTCGGCTCCCTACACCCCGGCCCCCTTAACCTTCCCCCACATTCTTCTGCCCCCTGCCCCCACATGCCCTGCACCTCCCTCAGCCGCTCTTATATCCCACATGATCACCTCCAACCCCCTCAGCCTCCTCTCTGCCCCATCCCCATGCCCCCCTCAGCCTTCCCCCTGCCCCCCACACTCCCTGGCCCCCTCAGCCTTCTTCCTGCCCTCCACACCTACTACCCCTGTCAGCTTTCCCCCTGCACACTCTGTCTCCCTCATGCCCATATCCCTCTGTCCCCCTCAGCCTGCCCCCATCCCTGCCCCCACACCCCCCTGCAACCCGCTCAGCCTTCCCCCCACATCCCCTCACAGTCCCCATGCGCTGTCCAGGCCCTGAACCATGGCCTCAGCCAGTCTGCCTGTGGGCTCGGCTTCAGCCTCCTGGAGCCCAGCGGGAGGTGGCAGCCAGCGTCAGGAGGGCAGCCTGCCTGCCACATGCAGACAGAGCGTGGGGACGGGGCGGCCCTCGCGCAGGCCTCAGCCCCGCTGGCAGCAGTGGGAGATGGCGCCATTTTGATGAAGGGACAATTGGCCACGTTTCCATGGGACAGGTGAGAAGCCCCCACAATCCCGAGTCACAATCAGAGCATGAGGGAGGCCGCGCTGCTGCCCCTGTTGTGCATGGGGTCGGCCCAGCACGCCTAGCTGATGGGGGTGATCCTGTCACGGAGTGTGGGGGGACTCAGGGTCCTGCACCCCCGGCTTCCTGCGATTCACCATGACTCTCAGCCAGCCAGTAAAGCAGAAGGTTTATTTAGACAGGGACACAGTTCAAGACAGGTCCCGCAGGCACAGAAAACAGAACCCCCTCAGTTAGGTCCATCTTGGGGTCCTCGGGCACCCAGCCCCTTGGGAGTTCAGAGCCCTGTCTGCCTCTCAGCCATGTCACCAGCCAGCTCCTGAAACTTTCCCTTCAGCGACCCCTCCCACAGCCTTTGTTCAGTTTCCTGGGCAAAGGTGTCACCTGGCCTCTAACCCCTTCCTGGGTTCTCATGTTACATGCTCAGGTATTCTCCGGTCAGTCTCCCATCCCCCAATGCAGACTATCCCAGCCACATTCCCCTGTCAGCATTCAAAGACCACAGTAAGAACAGTCCCAGTTCGTCACAGATGCGTAGCCAGAATCAGCCAGAATCCACTGGAAGCTGCTTTACCAGTTTGTTGGGGCAGCCAGACTTATGGGGCCGGCTGCAGCTGGCATTCGGGGTGTGCGGGCGGGAGGGAGGAGGCAGCATGAATTGCATGTGAGAGATTCATTCGTTGTTTGTGTGACAGCACAAACTCCCCCTCATCCCAAAACCTGGTCCCCAAATGAGCAGACTGGAGCACATCACACTAAGCAAACTGGTGCCACGTGCAACAAAATAAACAGGTCCCATCTCGTGTCCTTTGTTGCACATTTCGATGGCGTGTGCCAGGTGCTGGCAGGTTGCAGGGTCGAGAAGCGTGCATGCGGGTGAACCGCCTGGGTGCTCTTTTCCAGAACTATACGGACGTGGAGCTGTTCCCTCTAATGCACCAGTTCCTGCCCCCTGTATCCCAGCCAGAGAGCTGGGACACAGAGAGCAGCTGCCTTGACAGTCGCTGAATGAATCCAGTTTGATCCTCTTCCCTGTGGGACAGATGCAGCAGCAGCGCAGTCTCGCTCCAGCCCATCCCACTCAGGTATCTCCTCACCCGGCCGTGACCTGTCGGGACACTGGCGGGAGCGGGGGTTCAGTCTCTGTAACCCCACGTGCTAAGCAGGGGTTAGTGATACCAAATGGAACTGAAAGTCCGAGGGGGGTGGGGAGAGGGGTTCCCACCGGGTGTGTGGGTTTGGTGAAAGGCGCCTACAAAACGTTGGGTCTGCCCAGTGTTTAAAGACAGAGCTGACTGGACTCAGCTGGAAGTCCTGGTTTCTTCTCAGTGATCCGTAGAGCTGAAAACACTGTGAAGTGGGTTTGCCTGGGCACCATAGAGCCGGTGCTGTGGTGAAAGACAGTACATGGGGGAGCAGCAGCGAGGTTCCCCCTAGCCAGGGAAGTCACTAAGAGCTGGACTCACTCCGGGCTGGAGGCTCCTTACAGCATGGCATTGCAGCTCCAGGCAGAGACGGCAGCATGGAGCAGCAGCGGTGCAGAGCAGAGGCAGAGGCATCCCTGGCCCACCCCTTCTCTCCCTGGGGCAGGAGGCGAACACCCCTCCCCCCCCCCCGAACCCCGCCTGAACTCTCAAACTCTGCTGAGCTAGGCCCGTAAACCGCGTAAGGGAACAGCAGAGGGAAAATGGGAGGGGTGTGCCAAAGGGACATTCGTCCATTAGACTCTCTCATCCCAAGCTGGGAAACTGAGGCAAGGGGCTGCTGCCCAATAGATTGTAGGGTGGGCGTTTCACTCACAGTTCACATACTGCTGAGTCACTCTTGTGGTGGTTTCCCCAGTTCATGCTGCGTTTCTTTCTCCTCTAAATAAAAGTTCTTGTGTGTTAGACTCAGACTCAGTGCTCATGACGGGGGAACAGCTGCCTGTTAGGGGCGTGCTGGTCAGTTTCCCAGATTTCTGGGAGGGGCGCTCCAGCTGGTTCTGCTTTGCAATGCTAAGAGGAATCCCGAGATCCTGATTCTCGTCCTTGTCACTGCCAATACCACCTGGCACAAGTGTTACACCCCCATCGCGTTCTGCACAACCCCCGTTCCTGCCATCTCCTCTGGCTTGATCCTCTCCATTTAGTGCGTCCTTCGTCTGGAAGGCCGATGATACGGTAATGCCGCAGAGTCCCACTGAGAAATTAAATCCCTGGCTCACACCTGCCCGGCTTCAGAAACGTTGGCGTTCTCGGCGAGGAGGGAGGGAGCCCAAGAAATCTGGTATCTGCGGTAAATAAAGGATGGGCAGACGTTCCGGAGGGGGCTCCCTCCCTGCCCACAGGCCAGGCTTGAGGCCAGCGGTTGAGAAAGCAAGATAAGCTGGGTGTGGAGTGGCGCTTTCCCCATAAAGGCATGGAGCCCCGGCTCTGGTTTCTGATGTGGAAGTGGGGGACGCTTCAGGTTGCTAACTCGCCCGCTCAGCTGCAGCGTCGGGATGGGTGAGTTTTATTGAAATGCCCAGTATTTCACACAGCCTGGAGATGTAGGGCCAGAGCCTGGTGGTGGGCACCAGAGCCCCAGGCGGTGTGGGCACGTGGGGGAGGTGCAGTGGCAGGGCATGCTATGTGGCCCCTGTGGGACACCATGTGCCCTGAGTGCCCGGGCACAGGAAGGAACGTGCCCAGACAGACGCAGTAACTACCGCATAGAGAGGGGCAGCCTGCACTCCTCTCAGTGCTGCCCCTCAGCCCGGGCAGGTGCACAAGGGGGAGGGGAGCCCTGGTGCATCCTCTGCTTTCCCGACCCTGCCTGGCCGAGGCACAAGGGATGGGGGCGCAGTGAGGTACATGCTGCTTTTCCTTTGAAACGGAGCAGCATTTCCCCCAGCAAGTGCATGCTGCAGCATGAGCCTGGCTAGCTAGGAGTCTGGCAGTGCCTCCTGGTGGGTAAAGAGTGCCCCCGGGGCCATGAGGTACCAGGAGCCTGGCAGGGATCCCCTGCCCAGCGCTCTGCTGGACCCTAGGCAGGAATCCTCCCGCCCTGCCCCAGGTACCTTTGGGCATTGGGGCCAAAGTACTTTAGAACACAAAGGAACTAGCATAAACCGTGTTTTAAAAATGGGGAAACTGAGGTATGGTGCAGTGTAATGAGTTTTCCAAGGTCACAGGTCGAACTCAGGCCCTCAGTGTCTTAGACTATTAAAGTGTGTGAACGGCTGCTAGCTGGCAGCTTCCCCGCTCCTCTGGGGCGTCGGGAGAAGGGGAGGCGTGTTTTCAAGGATGAGTGACTCCAGATTGGTATTTCACTTCCGTTCCAAACATGGTAGTTCTGGCTTGTCAGACTCACTGAAATCCTTCTCCTTTAAAGCTTTAACCCTTTGCCTGCCATGGGGTTACGCCTCTCTCCTCTCTCTCACAAGGATACCTGAGATTGCTGGCAGCGTGTCACAGTTACTTGGGCTGTGACATTGTCTGAAGAATTTGGGGTCCAGGCAGCTCCAAAAAGAAGGTGTTTCCAATGAAATCTGTCTGGGGATCATGTCTGGGCAAAGTGTTTCCATTGCAACAGTGTGTTTCGGTGTGTCGTTTACACGGTGTTCTCTCTCTCTCTCTCTCTAATTCATTTGCACATTTGTATCACGGTCACTTGTGGGGTTAGTTGTGGACTTTCTAACTTTGCAACACCACATGAATACAATGATGGCTGACAGAAAGCACGGTGCCGGACTCCAGTGCGGCTTTAGCCTGTTCTGGTTTGACACACACACACACACACCCTGCCCGGCCCACCCCGCCCCGCCCCACAAAAAGCTGCCATTTTGCAACTGTCATGGGCCGGCAGCAGCTATAATCAAACTTGGGACCTCTGGAGCTTCACACGTGAGCCTCTGCTGTAGGGTTCTCAACCTATTTCCCATTGGGGGCTGCATATGCCGTGCTCTGCGTTATGTGGGCTGTAGCTACACAAGATGTAATACCAGGGCCGTGATAGATATAGCTGGGGGGCGGGGGGGGTGAATGAGCCGGTTTCTGTCCAAGATAGGGTTACCATATTTTGTGCCTCGAAAAGGAGGACACTCCACGGGGCCCCGGCCCCGCCCCCCGTCCCCGCCCCCCGCCCCAACTCCGCCCCTTCCCCAAAGTCTCCACCCCCTCCCCTGCTTCCCGCGAACATTTGATTCGCGGGAAGCCTGAAGCAGGTAAGTGGGGTGTGGGGGGGAGGAGGCGCGGCCCAGGCTGGCCCCCTGGCGGCTCCAGCCTGGGTCGGCTCCGGCCCTGGGGTGCTGGCCCCGGCCGAGCACCCCCAGCCCGCCCAGCACTGCCGGCCCCTGGGCCCCCTGCCGAGCACCCCAGGCCTGGCCCCCGGGGGCCCGGCCCCCGGGTCCCCGGCCCAGCACCCCTGGCCCGCCCAGCACCCCTGGGCCCCTGGCCCACCCAGTACCGCCGGCCCCCGGCCGCCCGGCGCACCCCCCGGCACCGGCGGCCCGGCGCACCCCGCACTCCCCGGCGGCCCGGTGCACCTCGCACTCCCCGGTGGCCCGGCGCACCCCCCGGCCACCCGGCACCGCCAGCCCGGCGCACCCGCTGGCCCCGGGCCAGCCCCCGGCCCAGGATTTTCCTGGACATGTTCGGCTTTTTGGGATTTCCCCCCGGACGGGGATTTGAGTCCCAAAAAGCCGGACATGTCTGGGAAAATCCGGACATATGGTAACCCTAGGCCAAGAGTCTGGATTGCTCTGGGCTGCTGATCCCGGCAAGGTCATTGTGAATCCCTGCGCTGAGTGCTGAAGGTGGCCTGGGAAAAGCATGTGTGGGGAGGGGGAGGGGTGTCTATGTTAATCCCGGCTGAAATAAATGGCCATGCCCTTGCTAGGGCAGCGCTTACAGTGCACCCCTCAGGGACCCGGCTCCATTTTGAACTCTTTTTGGCCAGGACTGTGGCCCCTGGCGACTCTGCCCACTTTAAGCCTGGCCTGAGCTGGGCCCACAGAACAGCTGCAGTGTCAGCAGCGTGTCCCCCTCTGGGCTGCTGGGCTGCAGTGCAGGGGGCAGCATGCCTGGCGTGGGGCACACAGCAGCTCTGTGCCCTGGGCCCCTCTCACCTGGAGCTCATCTGAGGGGGGCCAGAGCCCTGCCGGAGGCTGCCCAGCTGCTGTCTCTGTGCGTGTGTGAGTGGGCACTGCCCTCCAGGCCATGGGTTGAGAACCACGGCATGAGCTACAGAACACATCTGTGTTAGCCCAGGCTGTAGCAGTCTCATCAATCTCTAGCTGCCACTGGAGGGGGACAGAGCACCACACCAAGCACCAGGGGGCACACACCCAGCCGCTGGTTTTGTTGTGCCATCGGTGACAGTTACTGTGGGACAAATGCAAATCATTGAAAATGGTGTGATTATATTGTGTTATTTTGACAACTAAAATATGCAGAATTTTAAAATTTTTGGTGCAGAATTCCCTCAGGAGTAGCCTCAGGGAACAAAGTTCAGGAGCCCCTGTCCTAGGGTAAGGATCTAGCTGAAGCAATCTCAGACCCAATCTCAGTGAGTCTCTTGGCGAGCTCCTGGAGGACGGGTGAGGGCGCAGGGGACGGGCGAAGGGCAAACACAGCACCTGTCTGGAACAAGGGGAACAAGGAGGACTTGGGAATTCCAGACCGGTCAGCCCAACTTCGAGGCCTGGGAAGATACTGGACTAACATAGGGAATAAACCCTTTGTAAGCCCCTGGAGGGGAACAGGCTGATGAGCAGGGCTGTGGGGCTACATTGTATTGTGCCACAGCCTGGGTCTTTCCCCACCTGCCTTCTCCCCCCACCCCACCCCACATGCTCCAGGCTACTCAGCCCTCAGTATGACTGGTGAATACATTCTTTGGAAAGGTGGAGGTCTGAGTAAAACTGCCTGAGTGGTGGGGGGGGTCGGAGAGTGAGCCCCCCTCCCCACTCACACCCTGCAGCAGCATCTCCTGTCCTGCATGACTGGGCCCCCGTTCCAGTCCACTGGCTCTTGCGACTCAAAGACTTGCTGTGGCAGGTTACTCTGAATGGAGGAGGGGGCGTAGCCATCTGACCACCTTAAGAAGGCAAAGGTGGGGTCCCCCGCCCTGAGTAACACTCCAAAGTGCAGATGGGATGCTGCTGCCAGGGCCAAAGGGGTGAGGGTCCTGGGGTGGGGGTGTTCCTGCGGGAGCCATAGAGGAGTGGAGCAATTGAGGAAGGAAGAAGGGGGTTGGTGCAGCTGGGAGCTGGGGGGCTTTGAGCTGCTCTATAGGGTAAATGGATATGGGTGTTGGGGGCAGCAGAAGAGCCTTGGGGGCACAAGGGGTGGTGGAGTGGCAGGGGGTACAGGGCAGGGGTGAAGAAGGGGGTGGGGGAAGGAAGTGGTTGAGGATGATGAGGAGTGGCAGGTTAAGAGGTGAGGTTATTGGGGAATGGGGCAGGGGAGGGGGTGGGGGCTGTGGGACATTGGCGAGTGGAGGGAGGGTCTGGGCAGGGTGATGTTTTTTCAGGGTGTTTCAGGGGCTGTGCAATGGGGTGAGTTTATTTGGGAGCTGGGGGTTGGAGTGGTGAGGAGGGGGGGATGAGTGGGCACTGTGACAGGTTTGTTGGGTTTGGGTTTATTTGTGGGATTTGGGGGGATTATTTGGAGATGGTGTAGGAGGGGGTCAGATGTATTTAAGTGGGAGTGGGTGGAGGGTTGGGGGTTGGATGGGGCTGTGGGAGGCAGTTTGAGGGGATGTGGGTGAGATTGTGAAGGGTGGGTTAGGAGACTATGGCATGGGTTAGGTGGGGGGGGGTTAAGCACTATGGCAGAGGATGGGGGCAATGGTGGGGCTGTGGGGGGCAGGTGTGAGTGCTATGGCAAGGGACGGGTGCTGCAGTGGAGCTGTTGGGGGCAAGTGTGAGTGCTGTGGCGGGCATGGGGGCTGTGGGAGGGTGGGTTTGAAGGCTGTGGCAGGATTGCGGAGGTTGGGCAGGGTGGGGGGGGGGGGGGGCTGGGTTGGGGGTGGGTTTGAGGGCTATGGCAGGAGATGGAGGGCTGTGGTGAGTAGGTTTGAGCGCTGTGATAGGGACGGGGGACTGTGGTGGGTGGGTTTGAGGGCTGTGACAGGGCATGGGGGGCTGTGGTGGGGCTATGGGGGTGGGTTTGAGCACTGTGATAGGGGACGGTGGGGCTGTGGTGGGGCTGTGGGGGATGGGTTTGATGAGCACTGTGGCAGGGGACGGGGGGCTGTGGGGGACGGGTTTGAGCGCTGTGGCAGGGGGCTGTGGTGGGGCTGTGGTGGGTGGGTTTGAATGCTATGGCAGGGCACAGGGTGGGCTGTGGTGATGCTGTGGAGGATGGGTTTGAGCGCTGTGGCAGGGAACGAGGCGGCTGTGGGGGATGGGTTTGAGGGCTATGGCGGGGTCGGGGGGCTGTGGTGGAGCTGTGGGGGATGGGTTTGAGCGCTGTGATAGGGGACGGGGGGCTGTGGTGGGTGGGTTTAAGGGCTGTGGCAGGGAATGGGGGGCTGTGGTGGGTCTGTGGGGGATGGTTTGAGTGCTATGGCAGGTGTAATAAATGAAGAGGGGGTGTAGCTCCCTTTTATGGACACCAAGCCAGCCAGTTAGCTATAAAGTCCCTCTTGGTGGCTGTTCTCTGCATGCTTTACCTGTAAAGGGTTAAAAAAGTCCCCAGGTAAAAGAAAGGGAGTGGGCACCTGACCAAAAAGAGCCAATGGGAAGGCTAGAACTTTTTAAAATGGGGAAAAATCTTCCCCTTTGTGTATGTTGTTGTTCTCCGGGGAAGATGTATTTTCTTTCTTTTTGTTTTTAAATAAAATGTACCTATTTTAAGAACAGGATTAGATTTTTGGTTTCCTAAGAGGTTTAATTAGCTGGGGGCAACAGCTAATTTCCTTTGTTTTCTTTCTCAGCTCTTCCCCTGATGGGGGGTGAAAGGGTTGAGGGTACCCCACAGGGAGGAATTCCCAAGTGCAGCTTCCTGGGTTCCAAAAAGGGGGCGTTTGCATTTGGGTGGTGGCAGCATCTACCCATCCAAGGTCAGAGAGAAGCTCTATGATTGATTGTTTAAAAAGTGTGAATTGGGAGTGCTTTGTTGCAGGTGGGCCCTGAGTGGGCCTGACTGTTATGAAAAGGCAGTCAGCGACAAACAGCAGCAGAGAGGCTAACAGAGGAAGTTTGACTGGGAACTTGCCTGGGAAGAGCCCACTGGGGCTTTCAACTTGCAGGTTCCTCTGAGTAGTTGCTGCAACAGCTGAGGAAGCTCTTAGACGGAAGGTAATATGGATGGTGAGTGTCAAGGCTGCTTCCCCACTTTGAACTTTAGGGTACAAATGCGGGGGCCTGCATGAAGACTTCTAAGCTTAAATACCAGCTTAGATCTGGTCTGCAGCCACCATTCCCAAATGGATTCCCTTCCCTGGGGGAAGCCTTGAGAAACCTTTCACCAATTCCCTGGTGAATACAGATCCAACCCCCTTGGATCTAAAAACAAGGAAAAATCAATCAGGTTCTTAAGAAGGTTTTTAATTAAAGAAAAAGGTAAAAATCATCTCTGTAAAATCAGTATAGAAAATAACTTTACAGGGTAATCAAACTTAAAGAGCTCAGAGGACCCTCCTCTAGTCTCAGGTTCAAAGTACAGCAAACAGAGATAAACACTCTAGCAAAAGGTACATTTACAAGTTGAGAAAACAAAGTAAAAACTAACACGCCTTGCCTGGCTGTTTACTTACAAGTTTGAAATATGAGAGACTTGTTTAGAAAGATGTGGAGAACCTGGATTGATGTCTGGTCCCTCTCAGTCCCAAGAGCGAACGACTTCCCAAACAAAAGCCTTCCCCCCCCCCCCCCATTTGAAAGTATCTTGTCCCCTTATTGGTTCTTTGGGTCAGATGCCAGCCAGGTTACCTGAGCTTCTTAACCCTTTACAGGGAAAAGGATTTTGGAGTCTCTGGCCAGGAGGGATTTTACAGTACTGTACACAGGACAGCTGTTACCCTTCCCTTTATAGTTATGACACTCCCCTCAAATCACAGATAGTGTTGGACAGCTGGTTCCACACTGGCTGTGATTTCTTCCTGGAGCTCTAGGAGAAAACAGAGTTAATAAGACACATGCACCTTTAGACATACTACTGATTATATAAAAACTAACAATATGTTCCACATTCCAAGAACAATTTTTAACCAGTTGATCCTGGGAAACTTTCCCAGGAGAGTGCATCAGCCACTTTGTTAGAAGCTCCCGAAATGTGTTGTATTTCAAAATCAAAATCTTGGAGAGCTAAACTCCACCGAAGAAGTTTTTTGTTATTCCCCTTGGCGGTATGAAGCCACTGTAGCGCAGCATGGTCTGTTTGTAGTTGGAAACGCCGTCCCCAAACATATGGGCGTAGCTTTTCCAGCGCGTACACAATGGCATAGCATTCCTTTTCGCTGATTGACCAGTGGCTTTCCCTCTCAGACAGTTTCTTGCTGAGAAACACAACAGGATGGAAGTCTTGATCCGGTCCTTCCTGCATTAAAACTGCTCCTACGCCCTGCTCGGACGCATCTGTGGTTACTAGGAACGGTTTGTCAAAGTCTGGGGCCCTTAGCACAGGGTCAGACATGAGTGTTGCCTTAAGCTGGTGAAAGGCCTTTTGACACTCATCAGTCCACTGAACTGCATTTGGCTGTTTCTTTCTGGTTAGGTCTGTCAGCGGGGCGGCGATTTGGCTGTAGTGTGGTACAAATCGCCTATAATATCCAGCCAAGCCTAAGAAGGATTGGACCTGTTTCTTTGACTTTGGAACCGGCCACTTTTGGATAGCATCCACTTTGGCCTGTAGGGGATTTATAGTTCCTTGACCCACCTGGTGCCCCAGGTAAGTCACTCTGTTTTGGCCTATTTGACACTTTTTAGCCTTAACAGTTAGTCCTGCCTGCCGGATGCGCTCGAAGACTTTTTCCAGGTGCTCCAGGTGTTCTGTCCATGAATCAGAAAAAATGGCCACATCATCGAGGTAGGCAACTGCAGATTCTCCCAATCCCGCTAGGAGACCATCTACAAGTCTTTGGAAGGTGGCGGGTGCATTTCGCAACCCGAAAGGGAGTACATTGAATTCATACACCCCTGCCTGGGTGACGAAGGCTGACCTTTCCTTAGCGGGTTCATCTAGTGGTACTTGCCAGTACCCTTTGGTTAAGTCTAAAGTAGAGATGAATTGGGCATGTCCCAATTTCTCCAATAGCTCATCTGTGCGTGGCATTGGATAGTTGTCAGGACGAGTTACAGCATTTAGCTTACGGTAGTCCATGCAAAAGCGTATTTCCCCATCTGGTTTGGGAACTAGAACCACTGGAGATGCCCATGCACTATTAGAGGGGCGGATTATACCCATCTGTAGCATGTCCTGGATCTCCCTCTCAATAGCAGTTTGGGCATGAGGTGACTCCCGGTAGGGTGGGATTCTAATTGGGTGAGCATTACCTGTGTCAATGCAGTGGTATACCCGTTCGGTCAGTCCTGGGGTGGCTGAGAACATCGGCGCGAAGCTAGTGCACAGCTCCTTGATCTGCTGTCACTGCAGACGTCCAAGGGTCGCAGAGAGGTTCACCTCTTCCACGCCACCATTACTTTTTCCTTCATAGTAGACACCTTCAGGCCACTCGGCGTCATCTGTTTCCTGGGCTGTAAACTGGAAAACCTTTAATTCTCTGGAATAAAAGGGCTTAAGAGAATTAACATGGTATACCTTAGGCTTTATGTTGGAGGTGGGGGAGGCTATGAGACAGTTAACAGCTCCTAGGCACTCCTGGACCGTGAATGGTCCTTCCCACGACGCTTCCATTTTATGGGCCTGGAACGCCTTTAAGACCATGACTTGGTCTCCTACTTTGAAGGACCGTTCTCTGGAATGTTTATCATACCAGGCGTTTTGCTCTTCCTGAGCTTCCTTTAGGTTTTCTTTAGCAAGGGCTAAAGAGTGTCGGAGGGTGCTTTGTAGGTTGCTTACAAAGTCTAGAATGTTAGTTCCTGGAGAAGGCGTAAACCCCTCCCATTGCTGCTTCACCAACTGTAATGGCCCCTTAACCTTGCGGCCATACACAAGTTCAAATGGTGAAAACCTAAACTGGGATGTGGTACAGCCCTGTAGGCGAAAAGCAACTGCTGCAACACGAGGTCCACGAGGGAGTGGCTGGAGAGGGGCTTTGACCTGGTCTTGGGGCTTTCCCACTCATTGGTACACCTCACAAGACCGGACATAATTAGCAACATCCTTGCCCATTCCCTCCCAGTGGAAGGACTTCCCCAACCGGTCTTTGGTTCTGTTCACCCCAGAATGGCCACTGGGGTGCTCATGGGCTAAGCTCAAGAGCTTTACCCGGTACTTAGTGGGAACTACCAACTGTCTTTGAGGATGCCAGTCTTCCTGGTGTCCACCAGAAAGAGTCTCCTTGTATAAAAGTCCTTGTTCTACAACAAACCGGGATCGGTTAGAAGAGCTGAGAGGCAGTGGGGTGCTCCGTGCCGCCACCCAAGCTTTCTGAAGGCTGTCATCTGCTTCCTGCTTGGCCTGGAACTGTTCCCTTGATGCTGGAGACATCAGTTCCTCCTTGGACTGTGGACTTGGGCTTGGTCCCTCTGGAAGCGATGCAGGTGCTGGGGCTGTTTCTGTTGACTGTGAACCGCTGTCTGCTGGTGCACTATGTGGTATTTCAGGCTCTGGCTGAGCCTCTTGGGTAGGGTTATCTGCTGCTTCTGCCAGTTCAGGCTCGCTGGTGCCCTCTGGTGTTGGAGTTGTAGACGGGTTTGCAAGTGGTTCTGGGACTGGCTTTGGCTGGGTCTCTGGGATTGGATCCACTATGGCTGTTGCAGTTGTTGGCAGGGGATCCGGTTCCACCACCTCTGTCTGGGTCTCTGGTAACACACACGGGGCCCTGGTGGACGGCTCAGGAACAGGGATGGGGGTGAAAGCTTGTTTAGCCTGGCTGCGGGTGACCATTCCCACCCTCTTTGCTAGCTTCACATGGTTGGCCAAGTCTTCCCCCAGTAGCATGGGAATGGGATAATTGTCATAGACTGCAGAAGTCCACATTCCTGACCAGCCCTTGTATAGGACAGGCAACTTGGCTGTAGGTAGGGTTAAAGAGTGTGACATGAAGGGGTGAATTGTCACCGGAGCCTCTGGGTTGATGAGTTTGGGGTCCACTAGGGATTGGTGGATAGTTGACACTTGTGCCCCAATGTCCCTCCACGCGATAACCTTCTTTCCGCCCACTCTCAAGGTCTCCCTTCACTCCGAGGGTATTTGAGAGGAATCTGGGCCTGGGGATCTTTGGTGTGATTGTGGTGTAATGAACTGTAGTCGGTTGGGGTTCTTGGGGCACTGGGCCTTTATATGTCCCAGTTCATTACATTTAAAACATCGTCCTGCTAAGGTATCACTGGGTCGAGGTTGGTTGGTAGAGACTGGTGTGGTGAGGTGAGAAGGCGTCTGGGGTTTCCCTTGGGATGTAGGGGGGGCCTTGGGTTGTCCCTGGTGGTAGGGTTTTGTTTCGGGTTGCCCCTTCTGATATTCGCTCCAACTGCTATTAGTTTTTTCTTTTCTGTCACCTCCACCCATTTGGCTCCGATCTCCCCCGCCTCAGTAACAGTTTTGGGTTTCCCATCTAGGATGTACCTTTCTATTTCCTCAGGAACACCCTCTAAAAACTGCTCCATTTTCACTAGGAAAAACAAATCTTCCAGAGATTTAACATTTGCTCCTGAGACCCAGGCATCACAATTTTTGTCAATGTGGTAGGCATGCCGGGTAAATGACACGTCTGGTTTCCACCTTAGGGCTCTGAACCGCCGACGGGCATGCTCGGGTGTTAACCCCATTCTGATTCTGGCCTTGTTCTTAAAAAGTTCATAACTGTTCATGTGTTCCTTAGACATTTCAGCCGCCACCTCTGCTAAGGGTCCACTGAGCTGCGGCCTCAGCTCTACCATGTACTGGTTTGTAGAGATGCTGTACCCAAGGCAGGCCCTTTCAAAATTTTCTAAGAAGGCCTCAGTATCATCGCCTGCCTTGTAGCTGGGGAATTTTCTGGGATGGGGAGCAGTACCTGGAGAGGGGTTGGCTGGTATATTTTGTCTAGCCCTTGCTAACTCCAGTTAATGTTTCATCTCTTTTTCTTTCTGCTCCATAGCTCTTTTGTGGGCATCCTCTTTGGCTTTTTCTTCTTTTTCCCTCTCCTCCATAGCTCTTTTGTGTGCAGCCTTTTTGTTCTCCACAGCCTGGAATTTGGCTAACTCTAGTTCCTGTTGCATAGTTTTTTTTCCTTTGCCTGACATTTCCCCCCTGGTCTACCTTAGCTATGGGGGGGGGGGGGGAATAGCTTGGAATCTTTGGTTACTGTAATGTGACTCTTTAGAAAAAAAACAAGTAAAACAGGTTTTTGTGACTTGTCTTGGCAATATGTTGATGACCCTCCAGTGATCACAGTTGGAGCTTCCCTTCTAACAAAAAGCCCTCTGTTAGAAGCTCTTATCTGTTTGCCTTCAGGGTATCTCTCCTTCACTGCTTCCCCAGCGTCAAAAAGGAGGGGGAAAAAATCTGGCTTTTGGTTCCTAAAAAATCCCTCACCACTGCTCACCATGTCAAGGTTCCTTCCCCACTCTGAACTTTAGGGTACAGATGTGGGGGACCTGCATGAGAAGCTCTAAGCTCAATTAACAGCTTAGATCTAGTCTGGCTGCCACCACTCCCAAGCACTAGTTCCCTTCCCTGGGTAGCCTTGAGAGATTCTTCACCAATTCCCTGGTGAACACAGATCCAAACCCCTTGGATCTTAAAACAAGGAGAAATTAACCATCCCCCCTCCTTTCTCCCACCAACACCTGGTGGATCCAGATCCAACCCCTTTGGGTCTAAAAACAAGGAAAAATCAATCAGGTATAAAAAAAGGCTTTTAATTAAAGAAAAGAAAAGTAAAAGAAAACCCTCTGGGAGAGATTAGCATACCAGCTATTCTCACAGACAACAGATTCCAAACACAGAGGATGTTCCCTTGGGCAAAACTTAGTTACACAAAAAAATACCCAAATACCCAATTTGATGATTCCTTTAATTGCACAAGACAGGTTACAAAGAAATAAACACAAACCTATTTATTTCCTTCACTAATACTCACTACTTAATAAGAGGCTGAATTCTGGAGCTTTTCCCTTCGGTCAAAAGTGAAACTGCACAGACAAAGGGAACTTCCCTCCTTCCCTTTGAACCATCTTGTCCTCCCATTGGTTCCTCTGGTCAGGTGTCAGCTAGGCTAGGTGAACTTCTTAACCCTTTACAGGTAAAAGAGGCATTATCTGTTTATGACAACAAGTTATGAGCTTTCTTATAGATATCTTGCACATTGCTTTTTATGGATAAATATCCTGCAAGACCTGTGTTTGGTGTAGTGAGTTTGCAGATTCCCTCAGACCTGACAAAGAACCGGGGGACAATTTGCCTATGAGCCTCTGTCTCCACTCTGTCCACTATTTACAGAAAATGTTTACCCAAAATTTAATGAAGTGCATATAACTATATAACACATTTGCACTCACCTCAGATTACTTTACAGCACTGTTAATCTGCCACAGCTGTAAAACCAATGGAGTTTTACACTGGTCATCTAGAGCAGACATACACAAATGCACATCAAGAGAGCAGGTGGAGAGGGTCAGGAGTGCATATTGTTGGTTGGGACTGGGGGGGCAGGGGAGCTATCTGCAGGTCGTGTGCATTTCAGGCTCCTGGGAGAGGAATGTGTGGAAGAAAGCTATGCTGTCTATATGAGCTAGCAGTCAGTGTGCTCTCATTACTAATGCCTCACCTCCAAGAGATGGTGGCCCACTTCCAGGTCAGAAAGGGGGGGTTCAAATAAGATCTGGAAAAACAAAATCAAAAGGCTTATCAGCTGTTCTGACCCCTTGGATAGATCTCTTCACCCTGCTAAAGGGAAGTGCTTGAAACCCCTGCCATCATCTGAGTCTGTAAAAAAGCAGGCTGGACACAGCAGTACTGAACAGACTGCAGGACGGGGGTTCTCAACCTTTTTCTTTCCAAGGCTCCTCCAACATGCTATAAAAACTCTACGGCCCACCTGGGCCACAACAACTGGTTTTCTGCATATAAAAGCCAGGGACGGCATTAGGGGGTAGCAAGTAGGGCAATTGCCTGGGTCCCATGCCACGAGGGGCACCACGTTGGGGACCCCTGATATACAGGGTTTGTAGTTTTGTTCAATGGTTTTCAGCACCTCCACTAGAAAACTGATTCCAGCGCCCCTGTTCAAAAGCCCCAGTTCTGGCTGGCGAAGAATTCCCTGGGCGCAGGAACTGAAGAAGGTGGTGATAAGGCTGTTTCCCAAGGACTCCCTCTCAAGCCTTGGGGGGGTGTCGGGGATGGGAGGGGCGTGTCAGGGGCTGGGCTGCACCATGCAGTCCTGTGCAGATTTTGGGCAGTGCTGCAGCCCACAAGGCAGCCTCGAGAAGCTGCCATAATTTAGGAAACATCTTCCCTCCCCCTCCCCCTCCACCATCTAAATTATGCTGGGGCCACTCCAGCCTCCAGATTAGTCAGGAGGACACAAAGGTGGTTTAAAGACACCTTAAGCCCCCTGCATCCTGCCTGTAGTTAGAACAAAGCTAGCTTGGGTATGTCTGCATGCGCTGCAATCACACTTCTCACTCAGGGCTGATCTACACTGGGGGAGGGATCGATCCAAGATATGCAACTTCAGCTACGCGAATAGCATAGCTGAAGTCGAAGTATCTTGGATCGAATTACCTGGGGTCCAGACAGCGTTGGATCGACGGCCGCAGCTACCCCGTCGACTGCGCTACCGCCGCTCGCTCTGGTGGAGTTCCGGAGTTGACGGTGACCGTGTTCGGGGATCGATATATTGCGTCTTAACAAGATGCGATATATCGATCCCGGATAAATCGATTGCTACCTGCTGATACGGCTGGTAGTGAAGACGTACCCTCAGCTGCAGTGTGGACAGACCCTGAGAGGCTCAGCACAAAAATGTCACTCTTCGATTTTCACTTGGCCTGTCCACACGTGTTTAATTGCAATGACTGATTTACATGTTTGGTAAAGGAAACCTTTCTTCAGGATTGCACATCCACCTCTTCCAGTAAGGTGTCAGGGCTCACAGTGAACTTCACTGCAACTAACAAAACCAGGGGAGACTAAATTTGATACCCTGGATATTACTAAAGGCTTGTCTACACTAGAAAGTTGTATGGCTTTTATTGTACCGGTACAATTACAGCCATACAACTCCACACTATGGGCTCAGTTATATCAGTATATACAGGAGGAGCTTATATGGGTATAGCTACTCCTGATACCCATATCAAGCACCTTTATACCAGCATAATGACATCCACTCTAGGGCTTTTACCGGTGTAACTATTTAGCTCTAAAATCACTCCCCTAAATTAAATCGTTCAATTGGTACAAAAATGGTGCCTAGGCCAGAAAGCAAGGCAAAGGGGAGGGGTGTAATCTTAAAATAACCCAACCGTTCAGACCTTCTTTATAGATCATAAAAAGAGCTAATGCTTCTACAGTGTTTTGAGCATATAAAGTGCTATCAAACACCAAGTGTTAGGATTTTTAAAAGAGCACATGAATAAAACAAGCCTTTGAGTAATCCCATATTCTGAACCAATTCCAGGCTGGGTAGTTGTATTCTGCCCACCTAAAATTCCCTTTCCAGTTGGCTAATGGTGAGCCCTGCACCTTGTGTCATCATTTATATGTACATCAGTGCAAAGACCTACCACTCTGACTTGGGAACATTTTCCACCCCTTTTGCATGTGGTTTTTCTCTTGGACTGACCCACATTCCCCCATCCCAAGATAAGGAGCAGGGCTAATCATGGAAGAACAGTGTCAGGGGAGGCAAAGGGCCTGATTCTGCTCTCATGTTTGGTGTAAAACAGGAGTAACTCGATGGACGCCAATGTTGGGACTCTAGTGTAAATGAGACCAGAATCGATCTCTGTGGTTGCCTGGTAAATTTCATTCCCCATTCAGGGCAATTGCTTCCTCCGCCTATTGGCATAAGTGCTTTGCTCATTAAAATAGGACAAAAGGAAAGGGGAAAGAAATGGTGACTGATAGAATATGAAGCTTAAGCCTCGAAAGCAGGAAGGTCACATCAAGCCTGGGACGATAAGAGCCAAGGTCAGCGAAGAGCAGGGCACTTGGTGCCAAGGTCACTCAGAGAAAGAAAATGAGATTGACACTCATCTCTTGCTGTTCTGGATACATATTACTATCTCTCCTTTCCAGTTCCCCTTCCTGCCAACCTCTCTCTCTCTCTCTCTCTCTCTCTCTCTCTCACACACACACACACACACACACACACACACACACACACACACACACACACACACACACACACACACACACACACACACTCTCTCTCTCTCTCTGTGTCTCATTAAGAAAGAGCTCATCTGCATGGGTCAACTTTCCTCTCATTCAGACTGATGCAACTCCACTGAGTTAATGCTGATCTACAACAGTGTAAGTGAGGAAAATCATGCCCCAAATCTGCTAACAACAAGAGGCAAACCCTCAGCTGGTGCCATAGCTCCATTGGATCTGCCCCCAAATAGCTTTTCTGGAGGAATGGGAAAGGTCGTTAAATGTGGAATAGCAGCTCCACAGTCATTTTTGTTAAGATTAGCACTGCTGTCATGGCAGCCACCCAGGAGGGATGGAAAAGAACAGAAGCTTCTGTCTCAGATGCTGCAGGCAGGACATAAGGACAGTTCACGCTCTTGGCCTCTGGATCCTGACTCACGCAATGGGCTTGGGAGAACATCTCACTCTAGCTTTCTCATTCCCAGAGAGATGCTGCTCATGTTGCTTCAGCCTGTGGTGCCGAGTACAGTGTATAACAGCGCTGAGTCATTTTTAAGGCTGGCCAGACTTGGAACAGAATAGAGAGAAAGAAAAAAAGATAGGCTAGTATAGAGAAGTGGAGTGAAATGATGCACCAAGATAGAGGCAGCAGGAATCTAAAACGTCAGTGTGACGAAGTGGGGATTTTCCCTTGTTATGTTGTATGTGGGTCTTACTGTTGAGCCTATGTGAATTTTACTGTTTGCATGAATACTGTGTGTGCCTCAGTTTCCCTGCATGCTGCACTAATACCTCGGTGGTGGAAATAGGGATGTGTGACTTTGGCTGAGACCTCTGGGGCAGGTGAGGCTGCTCCAGCTGCCTGCACATATCCTATGACTGGTGCCCTTTGTAACCTGAGACCCAGAAGGGGGATGCAACCAGGTGATGACCAGGTGACTCTTTGGCCTGGTCCACACTAACCCCCCACTTCGGACTAAGGTACCTTAGGGTTACCCCTTTGGAGTGTGGGCCCGGTGCCATGGTGCCAGTGGTGCCATCGTAAATCCAGTACTGATGCAAAGTAGCTAGTTAGAGAATAAACTGCCCAGGAGTGGGTGGCAGAACTTAACGCCAGGGCTGTGACAGCAGGTTCAGGCTCAGTGTCTGCATCCATTGTTGAAGCCTCTTTGACAATGGGCTGGCAAAGCATGCGGGGTGTCAGTGCAGACACTGCTGTCTGTGGCACACTGGAAGGGCCCTTTCTCACTCACCCAGGGTGGGAAGAGCTGAGCAGGGTTCTGTTGCACGGGGTTTAGTGAAAGCGATCTCTCTCTTGTGCACAGTCTGGCCCAAGGACTGCAGCAAGATAACCTGGAACAGGGTCAGTGGCGTCTTCGTCATCCAGCCCACAGGACTCCACCAGATTGTCATTTACTGTGACTTGAACAGCACCAGCAAGGACTGGACGGTCCTCCAGCGGAACCGGCATGACACACAGATCACCTGGGCTGAGTCCTGGAGCACCTACAAGTACGGCTTTGGCAACGTGCACGATGACTACTTGAAGGGTTAAAATCCATGTGCATTTTATATAACAACCTGGTATATGGATTGTGCCAGCTCTTTTTCAGACCCGAAGTCCAGAGTATGGTTAAGAGACCAGAGGCCTAGCTAATAGTGATCAGCTAAGAGAAAGCTGGGGTAAACAAGATAACATTGCCTTTGCTAAGATCTGCTTGGTCAGTAGAAATGCCAGATGTTGAAGCAATAACTGAATAATTGTGTCTTATTCAAAGTTTCAAATTGAACAAAGGATCCCTGTTCCTATTGAGTCAGTCTCTTCTGTAGGGAACGTTCTTCCCACAGATCCAACCTTGAGTGTATGGAAATTGGCACATGTCAGTATAAAGATATGGCATCCTTCCACCTCCCTGTCACAGGGACCAATGCCCTGCCTTAAGACAATCTGTATTATCATATCCTTTCATTGTTTCTTTGCTTTAACCCCTAGGAATGTACCTGTTGGACAATCAAAGGAGTTGCTCCATTCCTATGGACCCCAAATCAGAATTCAACATATATATATATTTTATACTAATAACCTTTTATCAAAGTATTAATTAAATGTTAACTTGCTAACTTGAGACTATGGGCGGAGACATTATGTAACCTTTTAACCATTGGCTAATGTGCTATCTTGTCTTGCTGTAAAACCTATCCCGGGATGTGGAACTGCCTACCCCGTCACTTTCCCCCGCCCATGGAAAATCTATATATTCTATTGTAATCTATTGATTGACAGTGTCTCTGAGCCTAATAAGCCAGGTGACACTCTGCCAGCGCTGTGTGTAATAAACTCCTATGCTTGACCTCTACACGGTGTGGATTTATGTCCTTCACTACTGGCTGGGGACGGAGTACATCTATCAGATCGCCAAGCAAAAGGTCTACCAGGTCAGGTTTGTCATCCACGATTCATCCGGCACCATGAAATACGCAGACTACAACCTCTTCGGTCTGGAAGACGAGTCCAAAGGCTACAGGCTGAGGCTGGGCTCTTACACTGGGACTGCAGGGGATGCCATGACTTCAAACAATCCTAGCATCGTGCATGACAACATGAAGTTCTCCACTAAAGACCTGGATCAGGATGCTTCCAGTGGGAACTGTGTGTCTAGCTATGGTGGGGGCTGGTGATACTTGGCTTGTTATTCTGTTCGACTGAATGTCAAAGGGAGCATCACTCGGGGTAGTTTCTGTAGTGGGAAGTGCCAAGCCTCTGCCATCCTCATCAAACCAGCGTCCTACTGTTAGTCACCCCTTCCCCACCCTCCTGTCTGCAGTGAGGCCAACCTCTGCTCCATGAAGGGATGGAAAAACTCGTGTGTGTGTTGTCTTGATTTAGTTATATTCATAATCAGAACAATTGTTTGCAAAACCTGAAGTATCCCGATACAGCAGGTCTGGGGAGAGTAAATGCCTCAGATCTGTAGCGACTTTTCACTGTCTTTTAGCTCTTAGACTCATGTGCAGTTCCAGAAGTCACTGGGTTGGGGAAATCCAGAAACACAGAAGGATTTTTATAAACACCCACTCTATTGCTCATTAGCAGGGATTAAAGCTTTGGAGTAAAAAGACATTTTAAAAGTGGTGGCCTCAGTTGGTAACTTTCTGTTCTGTGCCACTTTCTGCTGTGCTGTCGTGGGCACCTTCCTGCCTTGGGTGTGTAATGCCCCCTCTCCAGTTACCTTCTTTAATGCCAATCCACTTACACTCCAGAGGGAGTGGACCAACAGGCAATGATCAAGTGATCTCTCTCCTGCCATCCATCTCCATCCTCTGACAAAAAGAGACTAGGGACACCATTCCTTACCCATCCTGGCTAATAGCCATTAATAGACTTAAACACCATGAATTTATCCAGTTCTCTTTTAAACGCTGTTATAGTCCTAGCCTTCACAACCTCCTCAGGTAAGGAGTTCCACAAGTTAACTGTGCGCTGCGTAAAGAAGAACTTTGTTGTATTTGTTTTAAACCTGCTGCCTATTAATTTCATTTGGTGACCCCTAGTTCTTGTATTATGGGAATAAGTAAATAACTTTTCCTTATCCACTTTCTCCACATTACTCATGATTTTATGTGTACTTTGTTGGGGCCCTTGATGACCTATGACCACAAAATTCTTCTCTGCGGTGGTTTAGCAGTGTGGCTGATGGGGTTCAGTACAGCCCAAAGGACTCACAAGTGGGAGAAGGTGGTAAATCCCTCCACAGGTTTAATATGCAGCAGGTTATAAAATCCCCAAACCCTCACTCCCTGGCTTGAGGACACAGTTCAGGGAGTAGGAGGTCCCCAAAACCAATTCCCTGACTGACTGACTAAAGGATGGTGCACTCACAAACTCCATGAATGATCCTCAGGTTAAGATATGACTCTGGACACCTCAGTCACTGCAGAGGGGCTGATCTCTGTTCACAGGGATCTTCTTTAGGCAGGAGTCAGGCTGCTTCGGTCCCAGGATTTCCCCTCACCACAAAGGGATGCAGGGCTCAAGGTACAGATTACACAACTGTACTAAAATCCAAACTGTCGTCTCTTAGCCCAGCGTCCAGACACACTCCCAGCAGACAGCAGCCCTGGACTAGCAGCCAGAGCAGAGCTGACCATGTGGGGCTGGTCTCCCCTAGGGAGCTAGAGGGCTAAATCAGCCTGGCTGGGGAAGTTTCCCAGCAAAACTCTACAAACTGGGAATCATCAGTGGAGAGGGAAAAGCCCACTGAGGGATCTTGCTTTCAGGTCTCTAGAGGCCAGTAACGTAGCTGGGGGGGAGCAGGGGTAGCGGCTGCTACCCCACTAAGCATGTTTCAAAAAGTGGCGCCATAGGGGTTAACATGGCGCTGTTAGGTCCAAGGAAAATGGAGTATAGAACAGGTTGTTTGGCCAGCTTAGCCAAAGTTCGGCTAACTGTAGTTGCTGGGCCATTCCTGTCTCTCTGTGAAACATGAGGACATGCTTACTTGGGCTTCAAAGAATGAGATAAAGGGGGGGACCGTATTCTTGTACCAAATGTACTAGGAACGGTTTGTTTAGACATATGGAGACTTGCAGTCTCCACTCCCTGTTTCTGTTCTTAACTCCCTCCTTTCTCCTAGTTTCTGGTGCATGACAACAAAGCTCATAAGAAGTTGCTGAGGCATCACGAATTGTTTGTAGTGTCAAAGAAGATAGATATGCATGAATATTAGAAGCTTTTAACTAATAAAGGGGGATTGGGTTGCTTTAACTATGACGCGACGGAACTGTCTATATAATCTCACTAGTTATTGTAATCGTGGCTGGTTCTCTCTGGAGACGGGCCGCTCTCTATTGTTGTGTGCACTCTTCAATAAAGAGCTTGTATTGGACCTTGCTGGTGTTGCCTGTCTCTCACTCTGCGGTCAGACAACGAACCTTGCCGTCTGGGTTAAAAAGTCCCCGACAAATTTGGCGACTCCGCCGGGACTTGTCTGACTCTCCGGTGCGGGATCAGACTCCGAAGCAACGCAGCGCGCATCCTCTGGCTTCGAGGAGCCTTGCCCGGTAACCTGATCCCTGCATCGGCGATAAGGTGAGTTCTGTGAACCAGCTGAAGCCCGTAGAAACCCAGCAATGTCCACCTACCCATTGAGTAGGATCCAGGTTTTCGGGGTTCGAGTCCCTGGGGAGGTCAGGTCTTTGGGGTTCGAGTCCCTGAATAAGGTAAGCGATCGCCATAAAGGGGTTAAAGTCCCTGGGAAAGGGGTTAGAGTCCCCGAGAAAGGGGTTAGAGTCCCCGGGAAAGGGGTTAGAGTCCCCAGAGAGGGGTTAAAGTCCCCGGAGAGGGGTTAGAGTCCCCAGTGAGGGGTTAGAGTCCCCGGAGTAGGGTTAGAGTCCCTACAGGCTAAATGGGACAGTTTGGCAGCAAGTGCCCGGGGGACGCCCCGTTGTCTCTGGTACTTAGAAATTGGAAGGAAATCTCTGGAACAACCGGTTTGACTAAATCTAAATGAGAAACTTATGCCAAATTCAATGGCCTTCCTTTACTACCCATTTGTCCCCGACTAAAGACTGGCCAAGGTGCAGAACCTTTTTTGTTGACAGGGTGGATTCCCTCAGGAATATCCTGGTTGATCTTAGACCAGGACAAATGGATTATTTATTTGTATGGTATAACTATAAACCAAAAGAAAAACTGCTTTCGGCCCCAGCTGGCTGTGAAAAAATATAGACAGAGGCAAACCAAAGGCAGTACAAGTTACAGTGCTGAGATTACATTTGCAAAGCTTAACTATCAAGTGAGATCCAACAGTTTGCCTTTGAGACCCTGGAGCTGGCGTGGTTTGGGGATGCTGAAGAAGCCACAGGTCTGGTCTATACTACCCGCCTGAATCGGCGGGTAGAAATCGACCTCTCGGGGATCGATTTATCGCGTCCCGTCGGGACGCGACAATCGATCCCCGAATCGGCGCTCTAACTCCACCAGCGGAGGTGGTAGTAAGCGCCGCCGACAGAAAGCGGCAGAAGTCGATTTTGCCGCCGTCCTCACAACGGAGTAAGTCGGCTGCAATACGTCGAATTCAGCTACTCTATTCACGTAGCTGAATTTGCATATCTTAAATCGACTCCCCGCTGTAGTGTAGATGTACCCACAGGCAGCCGGCCTGGACTGGAATCTCTGAAAGAGACTCTGCAGGAGAACCCAGGGTGTAAAAGAACAGCCCTCCCAAGAGTGAGAAGTTAACTCTATAGTTGCTAGAGGGAATTAAGCAGTGAAACTTGGTAAGAATTTCTGTAAGTAATCCAGGCAAGAAGTTATTTAAGTGGGATTATTCGACTATGAATACCTTAGTCTAATTTGCTGAAGAACACTCCTGCTGTGTACAATCTGTATTTTATAAGTTTAAGATGAATTGGTATTGTTTAAAGTTGCAAAACCGAGAATACTTTTGCCAGGCACAGGAAACTAGTGTTGTTTAAGGTATTTAGCATTTAATCCTTAAAGCGACTTAATGCTACAAGATTTAAAATGTTTTAAATAAAGACCAAAGGTTGTGGCTGCAGCAGGGTAGTCAAAGCCAGAAGAATAAAAGATTTAAATTTTGTTTTTGGGTAACAAAATAGCAGATAAAAGATCTGGTAAAGAGAGAGAAGGACAGTGCCCCTGGCTCTGTGTGGTCGAGCTGACACTTTGCTGTGGGTGCATGGAGATTTTGTAAGCATAAAAGAAACAGTTACACTTTGTGTAGAAATTGATGTGGCTAGTGTGGTAGATATTGAATTGTAGAGAGGATGTGCATTTTCCCCAGAACATGTGCAGTGTATATTGTAGCAGAGGTAAAAGAAATGCAAACCTGCCAATATAGGTTGTGTTGTCTTTTTCAGATCACTGTGTGTTTGAAAGCAGGAGTTACAAGTAAAAGGCAATCAAAAATCTGGGAAAGTTAATTGTGTCCCTTTTTAAGTAAGAATCTTTAAGCTGTGGATAGCTTTGGATCTGGAAGCAAGCCAGAAAGCATCTGTATTAATGCAAATTATCTTATTAATAAGGTAGAAGCCACTGAAACCTGGGCTGCCTATAAAACAAATACAAGGAAATATAGGGTAATTGCTCTGTTTTGTCTAAAATCAACAAGAGTATGTGTATATAAAGGAAATATTTTAAGTAAATAATGTCTTTCAAATCATCAGAGAAAACGGATGCCAGCTGAACAGCATTCAATGTACCATGCATTTACTGGTACAATAGGAATTATTTTTGTGTTCTATGTCCTGTCTTGTGGTGTTTGTCTTGTGGCCAGAATTGTTGTGTTTAATATTTTCATAAGACAGTCTAGTTCAAAATTAAATAAAAGAGTTAAATAAAAAAGCAGATACTTGTTTTATTCAACTTAGAATACAAAGTGTTTAAATAAATCAGGAAAAATGTGATATACTAAAGTCTAATACATTTGCTTAAGTAAAAAAAAAAGGCTTCATTGGTCAAATCTTTTAATTAAAAAAAATGTTGTTAAAATTTGCATATCAACAGTCTTTGGAAGCAAGGACATGGAAGGTTAACCCACTCCCCATATTGCCCATGGGATCCTTCTGGCTACCTCAGATTTCTAGCCAGAGGGCTGGGGAGGGAGGAAAGCTATTGGACACAAGAGGTTGTACCGAGTGGACTCCTCAAAGGTGGGTGTGCTTGTCCTGGTTTGTTGCTCCAAAGCTCTGTATAGAAGTTATTTTACTGGAAGGGTGTACATGGCATACATTGAATAATAAGACTAATGTACTGTATAATGGCAATGTGTATGTGTTCATTGTTGGGAAAAAGTGTATGAGTGAAGAGTGGAAGTTTCCTTTGTAGGTTAAAAGAAGCCAAGAAAGGAAGAAAAAAAAAAGAACAGAACGAGTTAACTGGAAAAAAAAATAGCTAGGAAGCTCAGTCCAAAGATAAGACGCTGGCCCATCCAAGGGCACTGCCCACAGCTAAGACTTAGCTGACAGCCAAGAAAAGGGGGGCCTGAATGTGCCCAAGCAGCTGTAAAATCTGCAAACCACTGCCAGGCATTAATGAAATGTGTTAGGTTTTTTCCACAGGTAAAGAAGCACTACCTAAAGACGGTAGCAGTCCTGCCATTCATTGAAACCAGGAGACTGAGTCTATGTAAAGTCCATTAACGAAAGACTGCTTTGACTCCATGCTGGAAAGGCCCTTTCCAAGTCCTGTTAACCACCAACACTGCTGTGAAGTGCCAAGGACTGCCTACCTGGACTCATACTTCTCACTGCAAAAAGACCCCTAAACCTCGGGAGGACTCTCCGACTGATGATCAGCCTATTCCTCCTTCTAACTCTGCTGTGCCTTCTGGACAGCAGGGTAAAGGAAAAAAAAGACAAGGTGAAGTGCTAGTAACCTCTCCCTTGTCCACTGACAGACCTACTGTGCCTTTGGATTTTTTTCTAAAAGAAGCAAAACCCATTACAGGGTAATGTGCTAGTAACCTCTCCCCTGTATGATGCTGAACCACACTGTTTCAGAAAAAGAGAAGAAAAAACACTCGCTCCATTGAAACCACCAAAGTCCAGGAATTCCTGACTACAAAAAAACATTAAGAACTGACCCTGATGAAGAAACAAAGAATTATACACTGGCAGGAAGAAACTTGTGGGACCCATGCTTGGGAATGTGGTTTTGATTGAATTTTGGGGTTTATTCTACAGGCTGCGCCCTGTGTTTTGAATAAGTCCTTCAGCATGTATTGCCCTCCCTAATTAAATTTTAAATGCAAAAAGGGCTGTATTAGATTAGCACAACAGAGAGCTTGGGTTATTTCCTCTAGAAAGAAGAGAGACTTGACCGGATCCCTATGGGATAGGGCCAACAGTACAGCAGCAGTTTAAAATATTTTTAAGAACCAAAAACATGATAAAAAATTAGGGCAACTAAAGAAGGCCACAAGCCTTATTTGTGGAGCACAGCTAACCCAGGTATAGGCTGGAATTGGTGAGTTACATGTTATCTCCGCCCTTAGTTCTATGACCCAGAAGTTGCTGCCAGAAATGGTATTGAATATCACTGAGGCTGGGAAGGCATTGCAGTGGGATCTAGCATGTTCAGGCTTGGCCCACTGCCCTTACAGACACATCAGGAGTACCATCTGATCTGTGGCCATAAAGAAATACTTGGAGACTTTCCTGGTGGAAGTGCGGACATTCTCAATGCTCCTTCCAAGCATATGGACCGGTTAGGGAGGTGTGGGCTCCCACATACCGAATCCTGCCGGGTCCATGGGGAAGATGCATGTGGGATTGGGTAATTCACCGAGACATCTGGGAAATTAGACTAACGCCGATGCCCTGGTGGACTTGGCAACCGCACAGAGAAAACTAAGGCAGATGGTTCTCCAGAACCACTTGGCTCTAGATATTTTACTGGCCTCTCAGAGAGGAACATGTGCATTAATTGGACAAGAATGCTGTGTGTATGTCCCAGACGTTTATAATGCCACTTGGGAAAGAGCAAACCACCTTATGGAGGTAGCAAAGGACCACGGAAGGAAGCGAATTGAATCCCGGTGGAGTAACCTGTTCAATTGGATTCCAAATATAGGTGGTTGGCTCCATAATGTACTCCGAAGCGCCGTTGTAATTATATGCAGCTTGCTGGCCTTGTATGTTATGATAAAAGTTGGATGGGCGCCAAGGTGTGTTCTGTCCAAAGGTAACAAACTCCCAAGTTTACCACTCACAGTAGTTAGTTGTCCCAGGAGTCCCTTCAAGGTACTCCAGGGACAAAGGGGGGACTGTTAGGTCCAAGGAAAATGGAGTATAGAACAGGTTGTTTGGCCAGCTTAGCCAAAGTTAGGCTAACTGTAGTTGCTGGGCCATTCCTGTCTCTCTGTGAAACATGAGGACATGCTTGCTTGGGCTTCAAAGAATGAGATAAAGGGGGGGACCGTATTCTTGTACCAAATGTACTAGGAATGGTTTGTTTGGACATATGGAGACTTGCAGTCTCCACTCCCTGTTTCTGTTCTTAACTCCCTCCTTTCTCCTAGTTTCTCGTGCATGACAACAAAGCTCATAAGAAGTTGCTGAGGCATCACGAATTGTTTGTAGTGTCAAAGAAGATAGATATGCATGAATATTAGAAGCTTTCTAACTAATAAAGGGGGATTGGGTTGCTTTAACTATGACGCGACGGAACTGTCTATATAATCTCACTAGTTATTGTAATCGTGGCTGGTTCTCTCTGGAGACGGGCCGCTCTCTATTGTTGTGTGCACTCTTCAATAAAGAGCTTGTATTGGACCTTGCTGGTGTTGCCTGTCTCTCACTCTGCGGTCAGACAACGAACCTTGCCGTCTGGGTTAAAAAGTCCCCGACAGCACCAATGGTGCCAGGGGGCCCACGCTCCGCTCTAAAGCTTGGCACTGGGATCTTGCAGCAAGGCAGGCTTTGCCGGCAGCAGCCAAGCCGATCAACTGTCTCCCAGCTGTTGGGTGGCAGGGAGGGTAGGGGGAAGAGCTGAGCTCCAGCAAGCTGCTGGCCGCTCCTGGGAGCAGGAGAGGCGGGGGCTCAGCTCCAGCAATACTTGGGGCCGGGTGTCCTCCCCCACCTGTGCCCCCCCCCCCGCGACTTCCCCGAGTGTCCCCTGGCCCCGACTTGCTGCCCCCGGTCCCCCCGACCCCCCCGCTCGCCTTTCACGGGCCTCCTGGAGCAGTGTCCCTGTATCTTCGGTGTGCTGCCTCCCGGCAGCAACTGCTGCTGCAGGGTCCTAGTGCCCCCAATTCCACTGCCAGGGCAGACTGACTCTGAGCCTGCCCTTCCCCCTCAGACCCTTTCATTCTCCAATGGGACCCTCCAGCAGCACAGGGGCCCCCCTGCCCGCAGTCACCGCTCCTGCCCCATGCTGGGCAAAGGGCAGCCCCATCCCTCACCCCAAGTGAGGCTACAGTCAGGGGCAACAGCAGGGGAGGAGGCGCACGCAGCACCCCCCGGCACCCACCACAGGGGAGGCGAGGGAGATTCCTGGACCTGAGAGGGGCCCTAGGAGCACATGCTGTGACAGTGGTGGGGGTGAGTGTGTTGCTGGGGGGCGGGAAAGGGGGCCTCCCCCAGAGCTCGCTGCTGCTGGCAGGGAAAGGGCTGGGGGGAGTCCTCCTCTCTGGCCCCTGTCCTGGAGCAGCCTGCCTGCACCCCAAACTCATTTCCAGCCCTGTCCCACCCCAGAGCCCACATCCCCAGTCAGAGCTTTCATGCCCCCACCACACCCTCAACCCTCTACCCTGGCCCTGAGCCCCTCCAGCATCCCAAACACCTTATCCCCAGTCCCAGCCAGAGCCCTCAACCCCCACACCCCCACTCTCGCCCTGAGCCCCTCCCACACTCCAAACCCCTCATCTGCAGCCACACCCCACAGCCCTCACCCCTCACCCCTGCACCCCATCCCTCTGCACCCCTCCCATCCCCAAATTCCCTCCCAGAGCCTGCACCCCAATCCCCTGCCTCAGCCTAGGGCCTGCACCCCAGACCTCCTCCCTCACCCAAACTCCCTCCCAGAGCCTTGGGCAGGTGGGGATCGGAGTTTGGGGGGGGGCAGGTTTTGGGCACCACCAAAATTTCTACAAACATGCCACCCCTGGGCATGCCCCTCCAGCCATAGGGGCAGGGGCACCCACCCACCAGTCAACTGTTTATGGGGCCCGTGGGGGCCACGAGCCATCAGCTGTTCGGCCGGGGCGGGGGCAGTAGGGTAGCTAGGGGAGTGCTGTTTAGCTGGTTTTTGGCCACCAGCCAATCAGTGAGGGGAACTCTGCTCCTGGAGCAGGGGCTGGCTGGGCTGAGCTGAGCGACCCCACCAGTGCGGTGCAGCCCCACCTGCTTCTCCTACCTGCTTCTTGTGGCAGGCGTGCTTTCTCTGGCTCTGCAGCTCCTAACCTCTCACCCAACTAAGGGCAGCCAGTAGCAGCACCTGGTAAGTGTATTTCAAAGGGGTTCTTGTGGTGAGGGTGCTGGGGGGGGGGGACTGAAACCCTGTCCCGGGGGCTGTGCTGAGAGCTGGCACCTGCCTGCTGGCGGGGTGACCATCTGCATGGGGGGGGGGGCACCAGCTGCCACCCAGCTCTCTGCATCTGGCAGGGGGCTCAGCCAGAGGCATCTACAAAAACATCCCCTGCAGCCCCGCAGCACAGAGAGACTGAGTGTACCAGCCCCTGCCTGGCATCTGGACCAGGATGGGCATGGTGGGTGGGGGGGTATCTCCTGGTCTCCTGTGGGGTGTGTGGTGCCCCCTCTGCTTGCCCTCCCTGCCCAGGCAGAGACGCTTGCCTCTCAGAGACAGTGGCCACGTCCATGTAGTGCGCTTAGTCCCCCTCCCTGGCATCTGGGTGACAGCCTCAGTTCCCCTCTCCTACCCCTTCCCCACTGCCTCTTCCCTTCAACCCCCCAACCCCTAAGAGGCAATCAGGGGAAACCTTCCTAGCAGTGCAATCTCTGCCTTGGGGGTGTGGATGGAATTGTCTCCCAAGGGAAGGCTGGAACTATCTCCTGTTGTAATGGTATGTGTTTAGTCCATGTGCTCTGGCAAACACAAGTCCAGGCACCATGTTGGGTCGGAGGGGGAAACCTGAATTGTCTCCTAAGGGAAGGACTAGTGATCATGTTGGCGGGTGCGGGGGAGGCATTGCTGAGTCCCAGGGTTGAGAACAGGGGCAGAGCCCAAAGGATCAAGTCAGCGGCTGGTCATCCCCAGCCCACTCCTGGGTCTGCTGTGCCCAGACTCCAGCTGCACAGGGAAGGAGAGCCTGGCGCGAGCAATCTGCTTCTCCTTTGGAGCTTTTAATTTAAAAAAGGCAGAAATCTGGTGGCTCCAGACAATACGAAGTCTTTTTTTCACATGGGGGCTAAGCTCCCACTTTGTCCCCCCCGCCTAAGAGGCTGCCTGCCCCACTTTGGGGGCTTTCCCCTTACAGCGCTCACCTGCCAGGAGGTTGCAATTTGAGGCTGGGGCTTTGGAGAGACAGACCCCTGGTGGTGTCGCCCCCACACACACACACCCCAGCTGGTCTCAGCTGATCCCTTTGCTACAGTGTGTGCACGGGCCAGGGGGTGCGGGCTGCAGGGGCTGGGCCAGCTTCGCAGTTCTTAGCTCTAGTGCCTCTCCCGAGTTGGCAGAGAGGTTTGCGGAGTCGGGGGGGGCGCCCTCCCCTCCCCCAGCTTGGACCCAGCCTTGGGCTTGTGACACAGCAAATCTGGAGTTGTGGGGGGTATGGTGCGTGGGGGGAGGAAAGCCCCTGGTATCGGGCAGTAGCTTCCATCACATAATCAAATGTGGTAGAAACGTCATCTGTACACTTGTAACACTTACCACTACAGCATTAGTCAGTCTTGTAACATGTGAATCCCTTGCAAGAGCCAAGAGGCCCACATTTTTTTAAACATTTTGTCTTCACCTTTTTTAAAATGCAAAATAACACAGTACTTATAAAACAATATCATTCTTGTGTTTTTATTTTAAGTATAAAATAAATATGTATAACGAATTTAAAAGTATGTAATTTGATATGTGGGGTGGTGCCTTTTTTTATGTGTTCGCTCCCCTTGATGTTAGAACCTGGCTACGCCCCTGCTAGAGGCCAGTTCTCAGGGGGAACCTGCTTGCAGGCCTGGGACTCACCAGCTCCCCACACAGCCAGTCCTGCCCTTGCCCTGGCTGGCTCCAGACTGACAAAAAATGGCTTCTCCCCTTTCCTGAACTCCCTAGGAGAGCCTCTCATTCCTTATTGGTTGCTGGGCAGACTCTGAGCCTGCCAGGGACAGTGTGCCTCTCCCTGAGCTGCCAGCAGACAGAGCCCCAGGAATCTAGGTCATCTCCTTGGGGGTTACAGGGGAGTTGGGCTGCCAGACCTGACTGGGTTCATTGCCCCACAGTCTTAGGGTCTGCAGGTTCCTATGAGGGAATTTTGAGCAACGGCCTAGTAGGATTTGAAAACTAGGCCTTCGCATCTGAAGACATCTGGGTAGCTGCAGCAGAGGCCTTGAGGGGCCCTTTAATCAGTATCTTGAATTACTGTCCACATGTGCAAGTAGGTCCTAGTCCAAAGCCAGTTGATAACAGACAATCTTCCATTGACTTCAGTAGGTGTTGGATCAGGGCCCTGGAGTAGGGTTGTTGAGATGGGCCCGTTGCTCTCAACTGCACCAAAATTAACTCTTTGGGACACCAGTCCTTTCTCACGTTTCGGGGAGAAGAGACTGGGATGCTGGGAGAGGAGACTATGGGCTACCTGCTATTGATGCATTACCCAGAGAGAGCCTGTGGGGCAGACACGGGGTCTATTGTGCTCCCACAGCAGGCAGAGCTGCTCCTCAGCCTGAGAATCAGGGCTCTGCCCCAATTCTGCCTGGCCACGTGCTTCGGTGAAGAGGACACAGACCCAGGGGCTGTCTCCTGTAGGGGTTGTTGTTTGTTGGCCTGCAGTCATACAGTTACATGGAAACAACTCTGGGCCACAGGCTAGGACCAAGCAAAAGGGGAGGGAAGGGATTTCCCAAAGGGCATGAGTTATTTAGGAGCATCTCTTTCTTGCTTGGTCCCTGCAGGCCAGGGCTGAGACATGGGCTGTGGTATGTTGGAAGCCTGTGCTGCCGTTGCTCGTTGTACTTGTTCTGTGGGTAAATGAAGGATTTAGCCTCCAGGGCTAATTTTAAAAATAAAAAATTGCAAAACACTAGCTGGGAAAAGGTGAATCTGGGTCTGCACTAGTGACTGATCTCGCCAGGAGGGGCAGATTAACAGGAGGATTGGAGTGTTAATTTACATAGAGGCCTCTGTCCAGTACCGCTGTATCTCTAGGCGTGAGTTTAGCAATATCCCATAAGTCAGGGGCTCTCAACCTTTTTCTTTCTGAGCCCCCCCCCCCCCCCCCCCCAACATGCTATAAAAATTCCATGGCCCGATTTTGGTTGCATGATTTTAGGTCTTTTCTTAGAAATCTATGTCTACAGGCCACAGGCCTTAAGTCTATTACAGACTGTCTCCTGGAGGAAGGCCAAGTCAACTGGCCCCATCATCATAACAAGGGTGTGGGGAAAGCTAGTCCTATGTCTGCCCTGTTCTGTAGACAGAGGTCTTCATTCTCCAGCAGTGGCAAATTACCATATGGGCCCACGGGGCCCGTGCCCAGGGCTAAGGCAGGAGGTTTCTGCCCAGCCTGCTGAGAACTAAAAATCACTAAGAGACCGATGTACAGAGGTGACAGCAGAGAGGCAGGGGGCTGGCAAACAGTTGTCTGGCTGGTGGGGGGACCAGGTAGTGAGGAACAGCGGCTGGCAGGGTGTGTGGCGGAGAGGAGCTGTGGCTGGTGGGGTGGCCCACTAGAGCAAGTGCTCAGATGGTGGCACAAGCAAGGGCCTTCTTCCCTGGGTGGGAGGTGAACTCACACAGATGCACCTCTGAACCCTGGGTCCTCACTGACCAAGGACAGCCACTGTGTGTGGGGTGTGGTAAGAAAGCAGAGGGGGGCAAAAGGAACTGAGTTGTAGAACTCAAGAACATGAGGCGGAAGGCACTGCCCCACACTCTGGGGTGGGTGTCCTGCTCACAGCTTTAGCAGATTTAAGGGTAGTCCTGCAGCAAAAAAACTTCAGGACCAGACTTCAAAGAGAAACTGCTGAGCTTCAGTTCATCTGCAAATTTAACACCATCAGCTCAGGATTAAACAAAGACTGTGAATGGCTAGCCAACTACAAAAGCAGTTTCTCCTCCCTTGGTGTTCACACCTCAACTGCTAGAAGAGGGCCTCATCCTCCCTGATTGAACTAACCTCGTTATCTCTAGCCTTACTCATTCTTGCTTGCATATTTATACCTGCCCCTGGAAATTTCCACTACATGCATCCGAAGAAGTGGGTATTCACCCATGAAAGCTCATGCTCCTATACGTCTGTTAGTCTATAAGGTGCCACAGGACTCTTTGCAGCTTTATGGTTATGAAACCTGCATGCAGCATTTTCTCTAATTAATGTTGGGTGACTTCCCTCCTTTCATTAAAAGTTTCTTTGCTACACTCAGACTCTGTGCTTGCGGGTAGGGAAGTATTGCCTCTCAGAGGTGCCCGGGGTGGTGTATAATTTTCTCAGGTTACGGGGTGAGGCCCCGAGCCGGTTCTGTGTTGTATTGTTAAATAGGAACCCCTAGATCAGGGATCGGCAACCTACAGCATGTGTGCCAAACACGGCACACGAGCCGATTCTGAGTGGCACGCTGCCTGCCCGGCGAGAGGAGTAGGAGGGGCGGAGGGGCCGGAAAGAGCCACGCTGGGGGAAGAAGCAGGGGAGGGAGGAAGCTTGGCTGCTGCAGGACCAAGCTTCTCTCCCCCCCCGCTTCTTCCCACAGCTTGGTGCATTCTGGCCCCTCCTCCTCCTCCTCCTCCTCCCCCTCCCCCTCCCTGCTGGCGATGGCCCTTGCGAGGGGGAGTGGAGCCGAGCCGAGCTGAGCCGAGTGGAGCGGCAGCGTGCACACAGCTCCGTAGAGCAGGCAGAGAGAGGTAGGGATGGAGCCTGGGGGAAGGGGGTGGAACAGGGCATTTCCCTCCCAGCCCCCTGCCATGAGCCGGTCAGGGCAGGGGGCTGGGAGCACCCCCACGAGCCGAGCACCCCAGCCCTCTGCCCTGCACCCCCCCCACCCCCCCGCCCCCTGCCCCGAACCCCCCCCCCCCCACCCCCCAGCCCTCTGCCCTGAACCCCCCCACACCCAGCCTTCTGCCCTGCACCTCCACACACCCCCAGCTCTCTGCCCTGACCTCAAGTTGCCCCAACACCCAGCCTTCTGCCCTGCACTTCCACACACACCCAGCCCTCTGCCCTTACCCCTGAACTCCCCACACATCCAGCCTTCTGCCCTGCACCCCCACATCCCCACTGCCCTCTGCCCTGACCTCTGAACTCCCCCACACACCCAGCCTTCCCCAGGTGTGTAGTATATCTAGAGGTGCATGTGTCTTATTAACTCTGTTTTCTCCTAAAGCTCCAGGAAGAAATCACAGCCAGTGTGGAGCAGGCTCTCCAGCACCGTCTGTGATTTGGGGGGCGTGTCATAAATATAAAGGGAAGGGTAACAACCTTTATGTATGCAGTAATATAAAATCCCTCTTGGACAGAGGTACAGAATCACTTAGCTGTAAGGGGTTAATCAGTTCAATTAACCTAGTTGGCACCTGACCAGAAGGATCAATGGAGAAAGAAGATACTTTCAAATCTGGGGTTTTGTTTGTGCTCTTTTGTATGTGTTCCCTCTTGAGACAAAGAGAGAGACCAAGCAGATAATCCAGCTCCTACTGAAATGATACATCTAAAATTACAGAAATTGTAACTAATAGAAAGGAAATGCGTTAGATTATCTTTCATTTTAGCTTGTGAATTTTCCCTATGCCAAGAGGGAGGTTTATTCCTGTTTTGTAACTTTGAAGCTGAGCCTAGAGGGGAATCCTCTGTGTTTTAAATCTTTTTATTGCCCTGTAAAATTACCTTCCATTCTGATTTTACAAAGGTGCTTCTTTTACTTTTTTTTTAATAATAAAGTTCTTCTTTTAAGAACCTTATTGGTTTTTAGTGTCCTAAAAACCCAAGTGTCTGGTCTGTGCTCACCTTGTTAACCTATTTGGTTGGTAGTTTATTCTCAAGCCTCCCCAGGAAAGGGGTGAAGGGGCTTGGGGAGATATTTTGGGGAGGATAGGGCTCCAAGTGGCCCCTCCTGAATGTTTGTTTAAATCACTTGGTGGTGGCAGCAATACCATCCAAGGACAAGGAAAGGAATTTGTGCCTTGGGGAAGTTTTTAACCTAAGCTGGTGGAATATAAGCTTAGGGGATCTTTCATGCGGGTCCCCACATCTGTACCCCAGAGTTCAGAGTGGGGAGGGAACCCTGACAAGGGGTTATTCAAGTAATTGGGAGTACTTGGCTAACAATGGACCTTGATAGACGCCAATCCACACTTGAGCTTTCCTGGGAACGTCCTGTAAAGAATTGAGTCACGCATGGAAATGTGACTTGCCCATGTGACTCCAAAACTGCATCTTGGAGCTGGATACTGCATAGGAGAGGAGGAGGGGTTTCCACCCATAAGAGAGAGTCTATTTAAGCCCTGGGAAATCCCTCTGTTTTGTCTTCAGCTGGCTCAAGAGATAGCCTCTCCACCCCAAAGAGATGCCTGAAAGAAACTGGAACAGTAACTACAGTAACTACAGGGGTGTGAGGGATTGCTGGACCCAGACTAGAAGGAGGCTAGTCTGTCAAAGAAGCTTATTGGAACATCTCTGAGACTGAGATTTATTTGCATTTAGTTTCCTATTATATTAGGCTTAGACTTGCTTGTTTTTGTTTTATTTTGCTTGTTAATTTACTTTGTTCTGTCTGTCTTTACTTGGAACTACTTAAATCCTACTTTTTATATTTAATAAAATCACTTTTTACTTATTAATTAACCCAGAGTAAGTATTAATACTGGAGGGGGGGGCAAACAGCTGTGCATATCTCTCTTTCAGTGTCATAGAGGGTGAACAATTTATGAGTTTACCCTGGATAAGCTGTCTACAAGGTAAAACGGATTTATTTGGGGTTTGGACCTCATTGGGAGCTGCGTATCTGAGTGCTGGTGACAGGAGCACTTCTTAAGCTGTTTTCAGTTTAGCCGGCACTTGTCGGGGACATGGTTCAGACTTGGATCTGCGTTTGCAGCAGGCAAGCATGTCTGGCTCAAACAAGGCAAGGCACTGAAGTCCCAAGCTGTCAGGGAAAACAGGCTCAGAGGTAGTCCCAGCACATCAGGTGGCAGTCCCAAGGGGGTTTCTGTGACCCAGCCCGTCACAGGAACTTGTCTCTGTAAATATGATTGATGTTGGTTACATTGGTAATGGCCTCTAGATGGCGATCTTGTCCCAGGATTGGTCAAGCTGCATTTGGTTGTGAAATGAACCGGTACTGCGGGGGCTAACCCGGACCCCTCACCCTGCTCATGAATGTGCTAGAGGGGGGTGTTGTCCTTTAAGTCAGGGTTCTACAGGTGCTGCCTAAAATGTCAATTCATATTTCTTTAGCACGCTCTCCACATGCCCCCTCCACTGCAGGGAGCAGATGATGTTACTGCCCTGTGGGGATAGTTTCCATTGGCTAATTGGGAAAGAGACCATCCCAGGAGAAATATACCCTGTTGTAGGTTGTAGCTCCCACTGCTCTGGAGTCATGATGTGTGAGCTGGCTATTGGCTTCTCCCTATTCTTCCCAACACTCTCCTCCCCTGCTGAGGTATCCCCCCAAATCCCACAGACAATGTCAATACCCCCTTCACCAGGAGGATGCAAAGCAGGCCTGCTACTGCCTCCTGGGGGGTTAATGGAAAAGTGACTCAGGCCTGGGCATTATGGGCCAAGGCTTAGAAGAGAGATGTCAAAGAGGCAAGGAAGAGGTATGAGCCTAGGTACTGGAAACATCCCTACTGGGGGTAGTGGGGGTGTAGTACCATCTCCTCCTGCTAGACCAGACTTTCCCAACCTTTTTGTAACCTCTTTCAAAGGAATGACCTATTTGGGGATGCCCCCATCCCTGCCCAGCAAACTGATACTTGGCCTTCTCTGCCCTGCCTTTTTTCTCCTTCTCACCCCAAGGTCTCCTCTACCTCCCCCCACCCTATCCCCAGCAAAACCTTTGTCTTCTCCACCTCTCTCTCTCCTCCCAGCCTCTTTCTTCCCCCAGATCTCCTCTGACCCAACCCATCAGACTCCCTCTCCCAAATCGGGAGATGGCTGGCAGGTGTCTTCTAGTTCCTCTAGTTCCCCCCCCCCCCCCGCTCTCCTAGCTGCTACGTTTTGTGCAGCCTCATGTGTGACACTTTATGTATATTATTCAATGTGCTAATATGCATATTTTCAGATCAGTTGCATATAACTATAAACTTCAGGCAATGTTCAATACATCCTTTCCCTAGCAGTGGTGGGGGTAAGGCAGCTCTGACGTTCGGGCAGGCAGGAAGATTGGGTGGTTCAAGGGTGCTGGTGAGTGCCTGGGATCACTGTATTTGGTTAGGTGGGTTGGTTCTGGAGTGCTTGGGTTGGGGGATGCCAGAGGGTGTCTGGGGTAGCTGGGAGGGTATAGGCCTTGGCATGCTGCCAGTATTAGCTGGGGTGGGTGCTGGAGTACATGAAGTGGGGAGGGCAGCTAGGGTCATTTCTGAGGGCAGGGGACTAGGATGTATCTGGGTCTCTGTGTGGTAGAGGTTTGGGGTCTGGCTGGGTTCTCTCTGGGAATCTGGAAGTGCTCTGGGAGTCAGGGGTCTAGCTAGGGTTCTGACTAGGGGTGGGTAGGTTTGGGGTCTGTCTGAAAGCAGGGAGCTCACTGGAGATTGGTAGAGCAGGGGTCACAGTGGGGGCTGACTGGGGAGCCCTTTGCTAGTACTGAGCCCTCTCACCTCATCGCCCTCCCTTCCAATCAACTAGCCACTGTGGCTACCTCACACCCTCTCTCGACTGCTTCTTCCCTGCTTGAGCCCAGCAGGGAACGCAGCCAGAGGAGAGCCAAGCAGGCCGTCTGAGTCCTGAGAGTTCGAAGCCAGGCTCTGCAGCCTCTAGGTCCTGTCCCAGTGCAGCTGGATGCTGCAGTGAAATGGTGGCTGAGCAGCAGGTTGGCATGACCACCCTGCCAAGTGTGTCACTGTCATGCAAGGTGTGTGACATCTGGCAGCCCTCCCCACGGAGCCCAGGCATGTGGGGGGCAGCACCTCCTCCACATGGGTGAGGGGGAAGCCTGGCTCTTGCCCCAGCTCCCCAGCTGGTTAAATCTGGTGCTGTCTCTGCAAACAGCTGCTTCTCCTCAACAGGAGGAAAGGGAAGTAGGAGGGAAGGCGCAGTTGCAGTGGCACACCACAGCTCTCCTGAGCCTGGCACTGGTTCTTGCTTCAGCTCTACCCATCCACAGGAAGGGACAGCCTCCTTGTGGTCTCCTCCAGAGCTCGGGACTGTCAGGATTGCGCTCCAGGCACTCTGTAAACCCTGGGACAGGGGGACGTGAGTGCAAATGAAGGAGAAGGAGTCACGGTAAAACAAGGTAAAGAATAGAAGAGACAGGATGGTTTCCCAAGGGTTTTTTGCTAGCTTCTTCTACTGTGGCTGAAATGAACATGTGTGATTCTTCATGTGTCCTGAAGCTGTGAGCATGGTGGGTGTAGCCTGTGCCCCATGTAGCCGGATAAAGAACAGATGAAGACATCCCAGTTCATGGATCTGCCTTTGGACAGCTGGGAAAACTCCTCATAATATTTAGCACCTGTCTCTGTGAGGGCAGAGTCAGCTGAGGTGGCATGAGGCCAAGGGAGCGAAGGAAAAGGGTGTAAAATGGGCTGGGAGGTGGCTTGAACACCATCTTCAGTGACATTATTGGCCCACTGGGAGGATTTGAGGACTGGCACTGGCCCTAAGGTTAATTGAGTTTGAGACCCCTTCATTAGATGTTTGGGTCATAAGGTGTATCCTTCAGCTTCTCTTCTGGTTAGAATTGTGAGCTGCACCTGACCAAATATAATTACAGTCAGTGGGACACAGCAGCAGTTTTTTTCTAGCAAGCTGCCCCCTGACTTAATGGATGAGTTGAATTCAATTTGCTCAGGTCAGCTCATTGCCAGAACCTCTCTTCAGGCAGCTATAGGCCATGTCCACACTACTCAGTTTCGTCGACATAAGGCAGCTTGTACACACTGCAGTGCTCCTCCTGCTACACTGACGTCGTAAAACCACCTCGACGAGAGGCAGAGAGCCTAGGGTGATGTACTTAGAGCAACACAGTGTCAGTGTAGACCTTGCGTTATTTATGTTGACCTAAATGGCCTCCAGGAGGTATCCCACAATGCCCTCTGTGACCGCTCTGGTCACCAGTTCAAACTCCGCTGTCCAGAAGCCAGGTACACAGGTGAATGCCCCTTCCCTGTTAAAGCCCCAGGAAGTTTAGAACTTGCTCTTCCTGTTTGCTAGGTGTAGAGAGCTCACATAGCAACTGCCCAGCTGAGCCTGGGCTCCGTGCAGCAAACATGTTCTTGCCTGGAGTACACGGGAGGTGATGGTGGATCTTCTGGGTCTGTGGGGAGAGGAGGCTTTGCAGGCACAGATCCACTCCAGCTGCAGGGACTTGCTTAGGGCATGGAGGGGAAGGGCAAGGGAGGCAAATAGTCGCTCTGGGGCGGAGCCGCAGACATGCTGCTTCTATGAGGAGGGGGCTGGGGTCAGGATGGCAGTGAATATGCCCCCATGGAGCTCTTCCTATCGTCTTGTGTTCATAACACACAGCACATGACTGAAGAGCAGTGCAGGATCCATGCTTTCTGACACTGATGGCTGGCTCACAGGTTACCAGAGCAGTTGAAAAGCAGCTGGAAACCTAGTAGGAAACCCATGGAACAATGGGATTGAGAAACCTGCATCATGTGACGCTGAACCTACCCCCATGAGGCATTGCAAACCCTTCCGAAAACTTCCTGCAGCCAGTTGCACAGTGGGATAGCTACCCACAGTGCTCTGTTCTCTGTGTTCATGCAAGAGCTGCTACTGTGGAAGAGCTCAGTCAACACAAGGAACTAGTGTGGACATGCAACAGCAGCTTAATTACAGAGGTGGCTGTATGTCAACGTAATTTAAGTTGACTTAGCTTTGTAGTGTAGACATAGCCTTAGACTTGGCTGATTCGGGGGCTAGATCATTGGCAACTGGGATTGCCATAAAGAGAGGCTCTTGATTAGCTGCTTCAGGATTATCAAAAGAGCTACAGCATGTGGTACAGGTTTTAATGCTTGATGGAAGAGACTAGGTTACTAAAGAGATGACTAAGGGGGATATGGTAGAGGTCTATAAAATCATGACTGCTGTGGAGAAAGGAAATAAGGAAGTGTTATTTACTCCTTCTCATAACACAAGAACTAGGGGTCACCAAATGAAATAGGCATCAGGTTTAAAACAAACAAAAGCAAGTATTTCTTCACACAGATTACCAGTCTGTGGAACTCTTTGCCAGAGGATGTTGTGAAGGCAAAAAAAGAACTAGATAAGTTCATGGAGGATCGATCCATCAGTGGCTATTAGCCAGGATGGGCAGGGATGGTGTCCCTAGCCTCTGTTTGCCAGAAGCTGGTAATGGGTGACAGGGGATGGATCACTTGATGATTACCTGTTCTGTTCATTCCCTCTGGGGCACCTGGCATTGGCCACTGTTGGAAGACAGGATACTGGGCTAGATGGACCTTTGGTCTGACCCAGTATGGCCACTCTTATGTTCTTATGTTTTTATGTACTAAAACAGATGACACGCTGCATTCCCAAAAGATTCTTGGGCCATGCTTTGATCTCTGGGTTTTTGTCCTTCCAACTTTAAAATAAACAGTATAACCCTCATTATACCGCTTGTCAGCAATCTCATTCGTCTTCCTCCTGGTATCACCAAAACAACCAGTTTGGTTCAGGAAGGGACAGAGGTTCTTAATGTGGAAACCAACTTTTCCATTCACTTTTCAAGCACTCCAATAGCAGAAACAACAAATTTGAGGCTTCAGTTGAGGATACCAAGCCAGCCTATGTGGATCTGCACCTTTCACACCCATCCCACCCCACCCCCGTTTGGTTCCCCCCTCTCTTTAGGGAGGCCTGAACTGCAAGAACCTCAGATCCTTGGGACTTGCAGGTCATTCAATAGAGGTTTGCCCGACAATGTCATATCATTCTGTCTCTCTCCCATCAACCTAAAGAAATCACATTTGAGCCCATTCCAATCCATAGAGTTTATAGGCGCTCCTGGATTCCAGGCTGGTAATCATCTCTCTCACCTCTCACACCCACAAACACTGATAAGAACTGGTTTGAGGTTACTAGGTTGCATGACCTTTTCCACACAGGTGACCCTCTTTGCCAGATTGGGACAGATCTCTTCAGTCCTGGATAACATCTGAGCCTGAACCAATGTATCGGGATTCCTCAGTCGATTCTTTTGTCCCTTTGTTGGTGGTTAGATTAGGACTACGTTTGTCAAGGAATAGCTGTCTGATCTCTCCCACCCAGACACTAGTCACCAATGCATCCACAAGCAGCTTGGGTGCATATCTGGCTCAATTCCACAGTCACAGCCTATGGACCTCTGAAGATCCATCAGCTTGCAGTATTGGAGCTGAGGGTGATTTGTTACGCCTGCAAATCATTCCTACCATTGTCGAGAAACCAAGCAGTGACAATATTAAACAGACAATGCCACAGCAATGTATTGTATAAAGAGACAGGGAGGAGCCAGATCAGACCCCCTCTGTCAAGAAGACATTCTACTCTGGGAATGGCCCCTCAGTCACTACATATATCCCATAGTGAGCCATCTCCCAGGGAATCGAAGGTTCTGGCAGATAAACCAGTTGGACCCTGAATGGCTGGTGCAGTTTTCGGCCTCCCACTCTCAGTTTGTGGGTACCCCAGCTTCCTCACTCACAGTCTGTGGTTCCAAGAGTCCAGCAAAATCAAGGGCCCGGTTTCATAGACAGTTGGGGCTCTACCTCCTGCCCTGCTATAATGATGTCAGCAGCTAGGACAGGGAGGCCTCACCAGAGTCACTAGGCTGATGTAGATAGTCACTATGGATTCCTCTGCTCCCACTGGCGTGCACCCAACTCCTCTCATTCCGATGCTCCATCTGCTGGAGGCTGTGGCCTGTGACTGAATCCCACTGCGCTTTGCGCTGCCTGCTGGGGGCTGTGGCTGGGCCCAATGGCTGCCTGGCTCTGCCTGCTGCTCAGGTGAACAGAACTGCTGCTGGGCTCTGGCCTCTGTCCCGCTGGCTAGACAACTGGCCCCTTGGTGAGCTCTGCCTGCATACAGCAGGGACAGCTCATGGCTCAGCTCTTCCAGATAACAGGGGATCAGTGGGCTTGGGTAACTCTGACCCATCAGAGTCCCTGTCACCCCCCAGAGAGGTGTTCCCAGCAACAACCCAAGAATGATGCAAACTCCTGCTCTTTGCCCTCTAGTTTTGTCCAGGGCCTCTTACCACCCTCTCCCTCGGCAAACATCAGCGATTGTTAGGGTGATGCCACACCCAGTCATTGGCCAGGCTTTGCCCCGGTGGGTTCCCAACAGGATCATCTCGAAAATATGGGCCGCAAACACAAAACTTAGTGCAATTATACCCAAAGTCCCCAAACGACCCGCAGTTACAGTAATAGGCAAATAAGGTACTGCCTCTCTCTGTCCACTCCCCGTGCTGTCCAATAGATGGCACAGCTGATATTTAAATGAGGTGCTGTCTCACTCATTTAATTCCCCTTGCTGTCCCACGGGTGCCTTCAGAGAGCTCACCGATACCTCCCTCCTCTGGTAAGTTCAGGCTTCAGGGCTGACATTTCACCCATGTCTCCAATTCCCAGGATGCTACAGACAGAGAGGTCGGAGAGGGCTCAGCTGATCCTGGTGGCCCCAGCGTGGCCTTATCACTTCTGCTATCCAGACCTACTGCGTCTATCCAATCATCAATTCATAACTCTTCCACCTCTGCCAGACTTAACCACGCAGGGTGCAACCTCCCTCTGCATCCCTGTTCACCGCTGGACCTGGGAACCCTCTGGTTATCATTACTGCATAAAGGCTGTTCTCATGACATACAGGACATTATCATGGAAAGTAGAAAACCTTTGACCACGGAGCAGATTTGGCTAAACTGAGGAGTTTTTCCCTATGGATGCATTCTGCTCCTCTTCAATCAACTATTCCACCAATCCTGGACCATCTTCAGTTGCTAAACCAGTCAGGACTTTCACTTAATTTGATGAGTGCACCTACCTGAGATTTCAGACTTTCATCCTCCTAGTCAAGGTTCCTTGGGTTTTTCTCAGGCACCAGTCATAGGATTCCTTGCAGACTTATTGCTCATGTATCTGCCAATAAGAGAAATGCCACCTTCTTGGGACTTAAACTTGTGGAGCTCCCTTTGGAAGCTCTGGCCCATTGTTCTTATTGTCATTTATCAATTAAAGTGGCATTTGTCATGGCAATCGTTTTGGCATGTACAGTAAGTGAGATCCAGGCATTTATGCCTGCTCCTCCATATGCAGTATTCCTTGCAAACAGAGTAACTATGTAACCTCACCCTCGGTTTATCCCTAAGATTGTCTCAAACTTTCATATTAATCAATACATACACTTACTGGTATTTTGTCCAAGGCCTCACCTGTCCCTAGATGAGACAAGGTTATGCACCCTAGAATAAGAGCAGTTAGAAAATCTCCTAGACTCTTTGCAGCATATGGCAGTGCATTAAAGGGTAAACCAACCTGCTCTCAGAATTTATCCACATGGATTGTGGATTGCATCAAGATTTCTAACATCATTAATAAATTACAACTCATAGACTTTAAGACTTAAAGGCCAGAAGGGATCATCGTGCACATTGCAGGCCATAGAACCTCACTCACCCCTCCTGTGATAGACCCCTTAACCTCTGGCTGAGTTCCTGAAGTCCTCAATTCATGATTTAAAGACTTCAAGTTATGGAGAATCCACCAGTTACACTAATTTAAACCTGCGAGTGACCCATGCTCCAGGCTGTAAAGGAAGGCAAAAACCACCAAGGTCTCTGTCAATCTGACCCTGGGGGAAATTCCTTCCTGAACAACAAATACAGTGATCAGTAGGACCTTGAGCATGGGAGCAAGATCCACCAGCCAGAAACCTGGGAAAGAATTCTCTGTAATAACTGGTTTCAGAGTAGCAGCCGTGTTAGTCTGTATCCGCAAAAAGAACAGGAGTACTTGTGGCACCTTAGAGACTAATAAATTTAAATAAATAAATTTGTTAGTCTCTAAGGTGCCACAAGTACTCCTGTTCTTTCTGTAATAACTCAGAGCCCTCCCCATCCAGTGTCCCATCACCATCACAAGCCACTGGAGATATTTGCTGCTAGCAGTCACAGATGGGCCACATGCCATTGTACGCAGTCTCATCATACGAGCCCCGCCATAAACTTACAAAACTCAGACTTGAAGCCAGTTAGGTTTTTTACCCCCACTACCCCCTTGGAAGGCTGTTCCAGAACTTTACTCCTCTGCTGCTTAGAAATATTTGCCTAATTTCAAGCCTAAATTTGTTGATGGCCAGTTTATAACCATTTGTTCTTGTGTCCACATTGGCACTTAACTCTTCTCCATCCATGCCATTTATCCTTGGATGTATTTATAGAGAGCAATCATATCTCCCCTTAGCCTTAGTTTGGTTAGGCTAAACCAGCCAGGCTCATTGAATCTCTTCCTGTAAGGTAGGTTTTCCATTCCTCAGATCATCCTATGAGCCTTTCTCTGCACCTGTCCCAGTTTGAATTAATCTTTCTTGGGAGAACAGAATTGCACACACTATTCCAGATGAGATCTCACCAGTGTCTTGTATAATGGTACTAATACTTCCCTGTCTCTACTGGAATTACCTCACCTGAGGCATCCTTGGACTGCATTAGCCTTTTTCATGGCCACATCACATTGGCAGCTCATAGTCATCCTGTGAGCGACCAATGCACCCAGGTCTTTCTCCTCTACTGTCACTTTCAACTGATATGTCCCCAGTTTGCAGCAAAAAATTATTGTTGTTAGTCCCTAAGTGTATGATTTTGCACTTTGCACTATTAAATTTCATCCCATTTCTATTACTCCAGTTTTCAAGGTCATCCAGATCTTCTTGTACGATATTCCGGTTCCTCTCCATATTGGCAATACCTCCCAACTTTGTGTCATCCCCAAATTTTATTAGCGCAATCCCACTTTTTATGCCAAGGTCATGAATGAAAATGTTAAATGAGATTGGTCCCAAGCTGGATCCCTGAGGAACTCCACTAGTAACCTCCCTCCAGCCTGACCAGTTCACCTTTCAGTATGACCCGTTGTAGTCTTCCTTTAACCAGTCCCTTATCCTCCTTTCAATTCTCATGTTAATCCCCATCTTCTCCAATGTAACTAATAATTTTCAAACTGGGCCTTATTGGAATTGAGGTAGATTAGATCTACTGCATTTCCTTTGTCAAAAAAATTGGTTATCTTCTCAAAGAAGGAGATCAGGTTGGTCTGGCATGATTTACCTTTTGTAAAACCCTGCTGTATTTTATCCCAATTACCATTTACGTCTACGTCCTTAACCACTTTCTCTTTCAAAATTTGTTCCAGCTACCAGATCAAGCAATTGCTCATTCTACCAGGCCCAAGTTAGCTCAGCAGCAGGTTTCAGTAGACTCCCAATCATCTAAAACTGTAGATCAGCAACATGGTCCTCGGTATATACCACAAAACCTTACTCTTCAGTATTTAGTGCGGATACTCAGCTTCTGCAATCCACGTGCAGATGGGCTCCCAGCTCCCACCCGTAAATGGGGGATAGGTAGACATGGGTGGCAGGTGGAGCCCCCCCTTCAGGGAGGCTAGTCCCTGGCTCTGCCCCTTTCACCTCTGGCCAGAGCCCCAAGACCCTCCTACTCATGCTGGCTGAAGCCCCAAGTCCCCCACACCTGCCTGAAGGAGCCCCGAGCCAGCCATAGCTGTGCTGCGCCTCACCTCCCCAGACCCCAGCCTGCCCTGGGGAAAAGGATCTCACTCTCACGAAGATGCTTTTGCTATGTCCCATGCAGGTTCCAGAGCGGCTGAGGAGGCAGTATTTGCTACTCAGCTTCCTGGGCAGCACCAGGAAGGCAGAGTCTCCCCTGGCCTGTTATACCCGCCACCCATGCACGTGGGCAGGAACTGCAAGAGGAAGAAACAATGACTTACCTTATACAATACAAACTGCTGCTCTTTGAGATGATCTGTGTTCATGGATCCCACAACCCATCCTCCAGCCTTGCAGCTCAGAGACTTCTCTGGAAACTTTGGATGGCAAAGGAATTGAGGGTGAAGGGTCATGCTGCCCCCTTATGCCTGTGAGGTGGGATGCAAGGGCATGAACTGCTGTTTGAACTCCCGAACTCCTGGGCCAGGGGCACTGCCACTCCCTAGGTGGGCGCCACATGAATAAAACATCTCCAAGAACAACAGTTACTATCGGGTAAGTAACCGTTTCTCCTAGTGGGGTATTGCACTTATCAGTAGTCTTCTACCGCCGCAGCTCTAGACTATGGTCCATGGAGCCTTTCCTGGTTCTTTGCAGATTGAAACACTTTGAAAAGCATGCAGTGCGGGTTGGGAGGGAGCTGTTTGCATGGGGATCTTTCTCTGTAAATGCGCTAGGAGGAAAGAACTAGACAAGCCCAGTTCTATTGTATTGATTGCAGGAAGGACTGTGCTCAAAGTTGGTATGTGTGACACTGACAGACTGGTCAACTGGGTATGACCCGTAACAACTTAACAGGCATTGAAATGTAATCAAGACAATCTACAATCAAGACAATTGTATGTGAATTTCAAAGAGGTGTACTAAACCAGAAATCATTAACCCATTTATTTGTAGTGATAGAAATCCAGGCTAAGTGTATTTCTCTGTGTTTACCTGTATCTTCTTGGAAGTTTAACAATGTAACCAGATTAGCTTGTAGATGCTAATTCCCTTTCATGTCTTAATGGCATTATATTATGCATGCGGATGGTTCAATTAACCTTAAGATCAAAGATGTAAGCTACTGTAGGAATCAATAATATTATTTACTTTGTCTTCAGCTTAATTATCTAGGCTATAATCAACTGTCTTGATAGTTTGAATGGCTAATTGCCTTATGAGGGTCCTGTGGCATCTTTAAGACTAACAGAAGTATTGGAGCATAAGCTTTCGTGGGTAAAAACGTCACTTCTTCAAGTCATCTGAAGAAGTGAGGTTTTTACCCACGAAAGCTTATGCTCCAATACTTCTGTTAGTCTTAAAGGTGCCACAGGACCCTCTGTTGCTTTTTACAGATTCAGACTAACACGGCTACCCCTCTGATAATTGCCTTATGTAAATGAATGCCACTAGTTTACCTGTATATGCATAGGAAATAAAAGTTTAGCTTCTAAGCAGCAATATGCGCTGCCTATTCTTCATGCAGGAAAGTCCTGCTGTGACAATTGCTGTCAAGAGGCTTATCAGCTTGCTAGAAAACTATACAGAAAAAGCCCCGGATCTGATCCTTTTTATCTCAGGTCTGCTTAAACTTTGACCGGGACAGTCTAAACCACAAGACTGAGGTCTCCTGGTTTACTCTGGATTTACCATGGGATTCTCATGAAAGAATTTGAACAAACTCTGCATTTGGACTGCCTATTGGAGTATAACCTTTTAAATTGATTCCAGAGAGATTTTGTAAATCAGTAGCCTTCCCATCTCCACTGTGAAACTGACCTAAGGACTTTTCCCATACCTGTATGTATATTGATCTATTAACCACTACAACTCGCCTGGGAGTGAAGGACCTCCTGCCGAATTGCCGCATCAGATCGCGATCGCGGCTTTTTTTAGATCGCGATCGCAGCTTTTTTTTTTTTTTTTTTGGTTTTGCTGCTTGGGGCAGCCAAAACCCTGGAGCCGGCCCTGCTCCCAGTGTTGTAATGAATCTGCAGGGTACAGTGGTGAGGTACAGGCTTGTTTTTCTCTGAATTGTGAGCAAATGAAGAGTGGGTTGGAGAATGAAAAAATGATTCCTGAATGATGCTTGTGCCAATCAACAGAAAAGTCAGTCAAATAAACTCTCTGTGCATGTTATTCACCCAGCTCTCAACAATGATCTCCATACTGAATGTCATGGAGACTACTCACCCGGGCAGGGACTACTCATCTGAGTGCAGATTTGCAGGGTTGAGCTCTCAGTGGGAGTTGAGGACACCCAGCACCTCACAGGATCTGGCCCTCGGTTTGGAAATCAGGCCCTATGAGACTGACCCCAGCTCTATGCCACTGTTCGCCCTGGTTATAATCAGGGGGCTATGCCAAGAGTAGCTGAGCTGGACACTTCCATATGCCTGTGCTGGGGCTGATCCATGCTGCTCTTGTATATTTATTCTGAAGAAATTGTGTGGGGGGGAATGATTAAAATAAGAATTTTTAATCTCTGACCAATTCATCCTCCTGCTGATCTAGTGACAGTGTGGAAGCAAAACTGCGTGACTGGCCAACAAAATGGCAGATGAAATTCAATGTTGATAAATGCAAAGTAAGGCACATTGGAAAATATAATCCCAACTATACATATAAAATGATGGGGGTCTAACTTAGCCATTAGCACTCAAGAAAGAGATCTTGGAGTCATTGTGGATAGTTCTCTGAAATCATCCTCTCAATGTGCAATGGCAGTCAAAAAAGGGAACAGAATGTTGGGAAACATTAGGAAAGGAATAGATAATAAGACAGAAAATATCATGTTGCCTCTATATAAATCCATGGTATGCCCACATCTTGAACACTGCATGCAGATCTGGTTGCTCCATCTCAAAAAAGATATATTGGAATTGAAAAAGGTTCAGAAAAGGGCAACAAAAATGATTAGGGGTATGGAACAGCTTCCATATGAGGAGAGATTAATAAAATTGGGACTTTTCTCTGGAAGAAAGGAGAGCAGCAGAATACGGACCCTGGACTTCAGAAAAGCAGACTTTGACTCCCTCAGGGAACAGATGGGCAGGATCCCCTGGGAGAATAACATGAAGGGCAAAGGGGTCCAGGAGAGCTGGCTGTATTTTAAAGAATCCTTATTGAGGTTGCAGGAACAAACCATCCCGATGTGTAGAAAGAATAGTAAATATGGCAGGCGACCAGCTTGGCTAAACAGTGAAATCCTTGCTGATCTTAAATGCAAAAAAGAGGCTTACAAGAAGTGGAAGATTGGACAAATGACCAGGGAGGAGTATAAAAATATTGCTCAGGCGTGCAGGAGTGAAATCAGGAAGGCCAAATCACACTTGGAGTTGCAGTTAGCAAGAGATGTTAAGAGTAACAAGAAGGGTTTCTTCAGGTATGTTAGCAACAAGAAGAAAATCAAGGAAAGTGTGGGCCCCTTACTGAATGAGGGAGGCAACCTAGTGACAGAGGATGTGGAAAAAGCTAATGTACTCAATGATTTTTTTGCCTCTGTCTTCACGCACAAGGTCAGCTCCCAGATTGCTGCACTGGGCAGTACAGCATGGGGAGAAGGTGACCAACCCTCTGTGGAGAAAGAAGTGGTTCAGGACTATTTAGAAAAACTGGACGTGCACAAGTCCATGGGGCCGGATGCGCTGCATCCGAGGGTGCTAAAAGAGTTGGCGGGTGAGATTGCAGAGCCATTAGCCATTATTTTTGAAAACTCATGGCGATCGGGGGAGGTCCCAGATGACTGGAAAAAGGCTAATGTAGTGCCCATCTTTAAAAAAGGGAAGAAGGAGGATCCAGGGAACTACAGGCCAGTCAGCCTCACCTCAGTCCCTGGAAAAATCATGGAGCAGGTCCTCAAGGAATCAATTATGAAACATTTAGAGGAGAGGAAAGTGATCAGGAACAGTCAGCATGGATTCACGAAGGGGAAGTCGTGCCTGACTAACCTAATTGCCTTCTATGATGAGATAACTGGCTCTGTGGATGAGGGGAAAGCAGTGGATGTGTTATTTCTTGACTTTAGCAAAGCTTTTGATACGGTCTCCCACAGTATTCTTGCCACCAAGTTAAAGAAGTATGGGCTGGATGAATGGACTGTAAGGTGGATAGAAAGCTGGCTAGATCGTCGGGCTCAACGGGTAGTGATCAATGGCTCCATGTCTAGTTGACAGCCGGTTTCAAGTGGAGTGCCCCAAGGGTTGGTCCTGGGGCCGGTTTTGTTTAATATCTTTATTAATGATCTGGAGGATGGTGTGGACTGCACTCTCAGCAAGTTTGCAGATGACACTAAACTAGGAGGCATGGTAGATACACTAGAGGGTAGGGATCGGATACAGAGGGACCTAGACAAATTAGAGGATTGGGCAGAAAAAAACCTGATGAGGTTCAACAAGGACAAGTGCAGAGTCCTGCACTTAGGACGGAAGAATCCCATGCACTGCTACAGACTAGGGACCGAATGGCTAGGTAGCAGTTCTGCTGAAAAGGACCTAGGGGTCACAGTGGACGAGAAGCTGGATATGAGTCAACAGTGTGCTCTTGTTGCCAAGAAGGCTAACGGCATTTTGGGCTGTATAAGTAGGGGCATTGCCAGCAGATCGAGGAACGTGATTGTTCCCCTTTATTCGACATTGGTGAGGCCTCATCTGGAATACTGTGTCCAGTTTTGGGCCCCACACTACAAGAAGGATGTGGAAAAATTGGAAAGAGTCCAGCGGAGGGCAACAAAAATGATTAGGGGTCTGGAGCACATGACTTATGAGGAGAGGCTGAGAGAACTGGGATTGTTTAGTCTCCAGAAGAGAAGAATGAGGGGGGATTTGATAGCAGCCTTCAACTACCTGAAGGGGGGTTCCAAAGAGGATGGAGCTCGGCTGTTCTCAGTGATGGCAGATGACAGAACAAGGAGCAATGGTCTCAAGTTGCAGTGGGGGAGGTCCAGGTTGGATATCAGGAAAAACTATTTCACTAGGAGGGTGGTGAAACACTGGAATGCGTTACCTAGGGAGGTGGTGGAGTCTCCTTCCTTGGAGGTTTTTAAGGCCCGGCTTGACAAAGCCCTGGCTGGGATGATTTAGCTGGGAATTGGTCCTGCTTTGAGCAGGGGGTTGGACTAGATGACCTCTTGAGGTCCCTTCCAACTCTGATATTCTATGATTTTCAGCTTGGAAAAGAGATGACTAAGGGGGGATATGGTAGAGGTCTATAAAATCATGAATGATGTGGAGAAGGAAATAAGGAAGTGTTATTTACTCCTTCTCGTAACACAAGAACTAGGGGTCACCAAATGAAATTAATGGGCAGCAGGTTTAAAGCAAACAAAAGGAAGTATTTCTTCACACAACGCATAGTCAACCTGTAGAACTCTTTGCCGGAGGATGTTGTGAAGGCCAAGACACTAACAGGTTTCAAAAACGAACTAGATAAGTTCATGAAGGATGGGTTCACCAATGACTATTAGCCAGGATGGGCAGGGATTCAAAACCATGCTCTGAGTGTCCTTAGCCTCTGTTTGCCAAAAGCTGGGAATGGGCGACAGGGGATGGATCACTTGATGGATCACCTGTTCTGTTCATTCCCTCTGAAGCACCTGGCATTGGCCACTGTCGGAAAACAGGAGACTGGGCTAGATGGACCTTTGGTCTGACCCAGTATGGCCGTTCTTATGAGGCCATAGTGACATTCGTTCAAGTCCGCATGGCGCCAGGAAAATTAATAGATTCATAGATTCCAAGCCCAGCAGGGACCACTGTGATCATCTAGTCTGACCTCCTGTATAGCACAGGCCAGAGACCTGACCCTAAATAATTCCTAGAGCAGATCTTATAGAAAAACAGCCAATATTGATTTTTAAATGGCCAGTGATGGAGAGTCCATCACAACCTTGGTAAATTGTTCCAATGGTTAATTACCCTCACTGTTAAAATGTATAACTTTTTTCCAGTCTGAATTTGTTGAACTTCATCTTCGAGCCGTTGGATTGTTAGACCTTTCTCTGCTAGACTGAATAGCTCATTATTAAATATTAGTTCCCCCTGTATATACCTATAGACTGAAATAAAGTCACCCTTAACCTTCTCTTTGGTAAGCTAAGTAGACCGATCTCCTTGAGTCCATCACTATCAAGCAGGTTTTCTAATCTTTTCATCACTCTTGTGGATCTTCTCTGATCCCTCTCCAATTTACCAACATCCTTCTTGAATTGTAGGCACCAGAACTGGACACAGGATTCCAGCAACGGTCGCACTAATGTCAAATACAGAGATAAAATAACCTCTTTATTCCTACTCAGGATTCCTGGTTTAAACATCCCAGGATTACATTATCTGTTTTTGGCCACAGCATCACACTGGGAGCTCGTGTTCAGCTGATTATCCACCACGACCCCCAGATCTTTTTCAGAGTCACTGCTTCTCAGGATAAAGTCCCTCATTGTGTAAGTGTGGCCGACATTCTTTGTTCCTAAATGTATACATTTATATTTAGCTATATTAAAATTCATATTGTTTGCTTGTGCCCAATTTACCAAGTGATCCAGATCACTCTGAATCAGTGACCTGTCCTCTTATTCATTTACCACTCCTCCAATCTTTGTGTCATCTGCAAACATTATCACTGATGATTTTATGTTTCCTTCCAGGTCATTGATAAAAATGTTAAATAGCCTAGGGCCAAGAACTACCCCACTAGAAATACACCTGCTCGATAATGTATAATTACCTGCTGAGACCTATCAGTAAGCCAGTTTTTAGTCCATTTAATGTGTGCCATGTTCATTTTATATTGTCAGGATTCTTTTTGTTCCTAATATATTTTAAAAACTCCTTCCTATTGTCCTTTGCTTTGTTGACCATAGATTTCTCCTTGTGTCCCTTATTAATCTTCTACAGTTCATAACTTCTGATTTATATTCATTACTATCAATTTCCTTTTTCTTCCATGGTTATATATTATTTTTTTATTTTTTATAGCTGCCTTCAGTTCCCCTCTAAATCAGGTTGGTTTTTTAACCAGCACAGCTTTCTTCCTCAGTTGTGGGATTGTGGCTTTTTGTGTGTCTAGAAGGTGTTCTTAAACAATTTCCAATTATCATTCATATTTTTCTGCTTAAATTCTTCCTACTAGCTGATTTGGCTCATAATTGTTATTGGCTTTGTGAAACTGGAGCTGTTAAACTGGCCTGAAGTTTATTCTGCTTGCACATTACAAATGTGATCAAGTCATGATCACTTGTACTTAAGCTACCATTAATTTTTTTTTAACTATTTATTTAGGAAGTTTTAACAAGTTTACAAATCCTTGCCATGTAAATATCAGAAACAAAACAAGCATTACAACAATTAGCTTTTGTTCAAAGAGATGTTATACAGGAATATAGTCATCTGAACTTTCTATTTAACAGGATGTTACCATATTACAGTGTAAGCACCATTTCAACACCTATGTTGTTTCTAGTGAGTTTGTCAAAAAATGAGTGAAATAGAGTCATAGACTTTAAGGTCAGAAGGGACCATTATGATCATCTAGTCTGACCTCCTGCACAACGCAGGCCACAGAATCTCACCCACCCACTCCTGTAATAAACCCCTAACCTACGTCTGAGCTGTTGAAGTCCTCAAATCATGGTTTAAGACTTCAAGGTGCAGAGAATCCTCCAGCAAGTGACCCATACCCCATGCTGCAGAGGAAGCGAAAACCCCCCAGGGCCTCTGCCAATCTGCCCTGGAGGAAAATTCCTTCCCAACCCCAAATATGGCGATCAGTTAAACCCTGAGCATGTGGGCAAGACTCACCAGCCAGCACCCAGGAAAGAATTCTCTGTAGTAACTCAGATCCCACCCCATCTAACATCCCATCACAGGCCATTGGGCATATTTACCGCTAATAGTCAAAGATCAATTAATAGCCAAAATTAGGCTATCTCATCATACCATCCGCTCCATAAACTTATCAAGCTTAGTCTTGAAGCCAGATATGTCTTTTGCCCCCACTGCTCCCCTTATGTATGTTTATCAGATCAGACATGTCTGTCAAATGTTAATATTCAAAAAAATTGGACAGTTATACTGGTTCTTTTGCAGGCAACCATTAATTTTTAGTTCTGTGATCTCTCTTTATCTGTTAGGACAAGGTCTAATAGAGAATTCCCCCATGTTGGTTACAAGACTTTTTGAGTTAGGAAATTGTCATTTCTAATGTTTGAAATTCCAAGAATGTTTTAGTGCTGGAGCAGCATGAGACCTCCAGCATGTGTCACTCAGATTGAAGTCCCCCATGATCACGTAGCTTTTCCCCTACACATTACAGATAGGTGTGTAAGGAAGCACCTAGTGTGATTTGGTGGTCTATAGCACACACCAATTAATACCCTGGTCTGTGCTTTATCTGTTAGGACATTGCTCCATAAGCATTCCAGATCATTTTCTTCAGAGTTATCAGTGACATGGAAACAGGTCATGGCATTTTTGACAGAGTGCCACTCGCCCTCCCCTTTTGCCTTTTTGATCCTTCCTACATAGGTTACAACCATTGATTTCAACATTCCAATCGTGCAAATCATCCCACCAGATGTCAGAGATACAGCATGCTCCCGATGATCTGAATGACCTGGGGGACATGGATTTTATTCGGATAATCGAGAGGGCAGGAGCCATTGAGCCATTCAGCAGTAGGGTGGCCTCCCCTTGGCCAGGGCCGCTCCCTCCTCCTCCTCCTCCTCCTCCTCTCAGCCCTGGCTGGGGGTCTCTGCTCGGCCTGCTCTCTCTCTCTCATGAAAGCAGGGGTGGAGAGGGCTTCCTGCGCTGCCACAAGAGCCATTCAGCTGCAGGGTGGCCTCCTCTCAGTGGGGGACCATCCTCCTCCTCACAGCCCAGACTCTGCTGTATTATCTGAGCTTCTGCATCATCCAAATCCCTTCCTTGTCCCCCAGCATGAGATCCACACCCTCTGCAGCATCTGTCTCCAGCTGGGGGACAAGGAAGGGACTCGGATAGTGTGGAGGTTCAGTTAACAGGGTTCCAGATAAACAGGCGTATATAGTACCAACTAGTGCAAATGTAGGCTCCTAAATGAGCAATTCCTCTTGTTTGTAACCCAGTCTCCTAGCACTGGTGTGTAGGCAATTCAGTAATTCCTTCTCTTCACGTCCTTTGATTCCTTGATTAATTTTGTTCTCAACATCTCAATTTTGTGCTGTTTATATCTTCCCTCCCCTTTTGCTATCAGTTTAACACGCTCCTGTCTACTCTAGCCAGCCTGTCCCTGAGGAGGTTGGTTCCCCCTTCTACTGAGGTGGGGACCATCCAAACTATACGTCCCCCTCTCCACATAGAGGGTAGACCAATGTTCCACAAAACCCTCTACCCTACACCGTTTACTCATCCAGCGCTTCACTTCCAGAATCTCCTGCCTTCTGTCTTCCTTGGCATAGACTCATAGACTTTAAGGTCAGATGGGACCATCATGACCATCTAGTCTGATCTCCTGCACATTGCAGGTCACAGAACCTCACCCACCCACTTGTGGCTTGTGGGACTGGAAAGATCTCAGAGAAGATCATTTGGACACTCTTCTTCTTCAACATGCTTCCAAGTTCCCTGAAGTCATCTACTATCTACTACTACAAATGATACTGCGCGGTGTGACACTGAGCGGATCAAGAGTGACTACAGGGCTCTGGGAGTACGGGTGAAGGAGTTTGGAGGGCAGGTGGTATTCTCTTCAATTCTTCCTGTCAAAGGTAGGGGCCCGGGCAGAGATGCATCATGGAGGTAATGCCTGGCTGCGAAGATGGTGTCGCCAGGAGGGCTTTGGCTTCCTAGACCATGGGATGCTATTCGAGGAAGGACTGCTAGGCAGAGATGGCGTTCACCTTTCGAGGAGAAGAAAGACCCTATTCGGACACAGACTGGCTAACCTAGTGAGGAGGGCTTTAAACTAGGGTCGACGGGGACAGGTGAGCAAAGCCCACAGGTAAGTGGGGAACATGGAGACCGGGGAGATGGGTCGGAAACGAGAGGGAGTGTGGGCTAAATTGGCAGAGAGAAAGGAGGGTCAGGACAAAACTGAGAGGAAAGATCAAACCAGTATCTTAGATGCCTATATACAAATGCGAGAAGTATGGGGAATAAGCAGGAAGAACTGGAAGTGCTAATAAATAAATACAACTATGACATTGTTGGCATCACTGAAACTTGGTGGGATAATACACATGATTGGAATGTTGGTGTGGATGGGTACAGCTTGCTTAGGAAGGATAGACAGGGGAAAAAGGGAGGAGGTGTTGCTTTATATATTAAAAATGTACACACTTGGACTGAGGTAGAGATGGACAGAGGAGGTGGAAGTGTTGAGAGTCTCTGGGTTAGGCTAAAAGGGGTAAAAAACAAGGGAGATGTCATGCTAGGAGTCTACTACAGGCCACCTAACCAGGTGGAAGAGGTGGATGAGGCTTTTTTCAAGCAACTAACAAAATCATCCAAAGCCCAAGATTTGGTGGTGATGGGGGACTTCAACTATCCGGATATATGTTGGGAAAATAACACAGCGGGGCACAGACTATCCAACAAATTCTTGGACTGCATTGGAGACAACTTTTTATTTCAGAAGGTTGAAAAAGCTACCGGGGGGAAGCTGTTCTAGACTTGATTTTAACAAATAGGGAGGAACTCGTTGAGAATTTGAAAATAGAAGGCAGCCTGGGTGAAAGTGATCATGAAATCATAGAGTTTGCAATTCTAAGGAAGGGTTGAAGGGAGAACAGCAAAATAGAGACAATGGATTTCAGGAAGGCAGATTTTGGTAAGCTCAGAGAGCTGATAGGTAAGGTCCCATGGGAATCAAGACTGAGGGGAAAAACCACTGAGGAGAGTTGGCAGTTTTTCAAAGGGACACTATTAAGGGCCCAAAAGCAAGCTATTCCGCTGGTTAGGAAAGATAGAAAATGTGGCAAAAGACCACCTTGGCTTAACCACGAGATCTTGCACAATCTAAAAAATAAAAAGGAGTCATATAAAAAATGGAAACTAGGACAGATTACAAAGGATGAATATAGGCAAACAACACAGGAATGCAGGGGCAAGATTAGAAAGGCAAAGGCACAAAATGAGCTCAAACTAGCTACGGGAATAAAAGGAAACAAGAAGACTTTTTATCAGTACATTAGAAGCAAGAGGAAGACCAAAGACAGGGTAGGCCCACTGCTTAGTGAAGAGGGAGAAACAGTAACAGGAAACTTGGAAATGGCAGAGATGCTTAATGACTTCTTTGTTTCAGTCTTCACAGAGAAGTCTGAAGGAATGCCTAACATAGTGAATACTAATGGGAAGGGGGTAGGTTTAGCGGATAAAATAAAAAAAGAACAAGTTAAAAATCACTTAGAAAAGTTAGATGCCTGCAAGTCACCAGGGCCTGATGAAATGCATCCTAGAATACTCAAGGAGCTAATAGAGGAGGTATCTGAGCCTCTAGCTATTATCTTTGGAAAGTCATGGGAGACGGGAGAGATTCCAGAAGACTGGAAAAGGGCAAACATAGTGCCCATCTATAAAAAGGGAAATAAAAACAACCCAGGAAACTACAGACCAGTTAGTTTAACTTCTGTGCCAGGGAAGATAATGGAGCAAGTAATTAAGGAAATCATCTGCAAACACTTGGAAGGTGGTAAGGTGATAGGGAACAGCCAGCATGGATTTGTGAAGAACAAATCATGTCAAACCAATCTGATAGCTTTCTTTGATAGGATAACGAGCCTTGTGGATAAGGGTGAAGCTGTGGATGTGGTATACCTAGACTTTAGTAAGGCATTTGATACAGTCTCGCATGATATTCTTATCGATAAACTAGGCAAATACAATTTAGATGGGGCTACTATAAGGTGGGTGCATAACTGGCTGGATAACCGTACTCAGAGAGTTGTTATTAATGGTTCCCAATCCTGCTGGAAAGGCGTAACGAGTGGGGTACCGCAGCGGTCTGTTTTGGGACCGGCTCTGTTCAATATCTTCATCAACGACATAGATATTGGCATAGAAAGTACGCTTATTAAGTTTGTGGATGATACCAAACTGGGAGGGATTGCAACTGCTTTGGAGGACAGGGTCATAATTCAAAATGATCTGGACAAATTGGAGAAATGGTCTGAGTTAAACAGGATGAAGTTTAACAAAGACAAATGCAAAGTGCTCCACTTAGGAAGGAAAAATCAGTTTCACACATACAGAATGGGAAGAGACTATCTAGGAAGGAGTACAGCAGAAAGGGATCTAGGGGTTATAGTGGACCACAAGCTAAATATGAGTCAAGAGTGTGATGCTGTTGCAAAAAAAGCAAACATGATTCTGGGATGTATTAACAGGTGTGTTGTGAGCAAGACACGAGAAGTCATTCTTCCGCTCTACTCTGCTCTGGTTAGGCCTCAGCTGGAGTATTGTGTCCAGTTCTGGGCGCCGCATTTTAAAAAAGATGTGGAGAAATTGGAAAGGGTCCAGAGAAGAGCAACAAGAATTATTAAAGGTCTTGAGAACATGACCTATGAAGGAAGGCTGAAAGAATTGGGTTTGTTTAGTTTGGAGAAGAGAAGACTGAGAGGGGACATGATAGCAGTTTTCAGGTATCTAAAAGGGTGTCATAAGGAGGAGGGAGAAAACTTGTTCACCTTAGCCTCTAAGGATAGAACCAGAAGCAATGGGCTTAAACTGCAGCAAGGGAGGTCTAGGTTGGACATTAGGAAAAAGTTCCTAACTGTCAGGGTGGTTAAACACTGGAATAAATTGCCTAGGCAGGTTGTGGAATCTCCATCTCTGGAGATATTTAAGAGTAGGTTAGATAAATGTCTAACAGGGATGGTCTAGACAGTATTTGGTCCTGCCATGCGGGCAGGGGACTGGACTTGATGACCTCTCGAGATCCCTTCCAGTCCTAGAATCTATGAATCTATGAATCTGTAAAATAGCCCACGACACAGGGTCATTAGTGCTGATATGAACCATTGCCAATATGAGCCATCACCCACTAACTTCAGAAGCCTAGCCAATTGAAGAATGACGTCTCATGTCTTGGCCAACCTGTGGTCTGCCTCTCCCTTGCAGAATCTTCTTTTGATTCTTCTAAGTATTGAATCTCCAACAAGAATTGTTTGTCTTCCTTGGATGATTGGAGACCGCTTTGTGGGCAAGCTTGCTTTTTTTACAGGTTGGGCTAAGCTGCCATCCCCAGGTGTGTCTCGTACATCTCTCCCTCCCCTTGCCCCTGCAGAATCTTGACAGGCACCTTCCAAAGTTTCCAGATGGAGGCCCTGGTGTTGATTGGAAACTTCTAGCTGTGTGGAATTCCGCTTGGTCCTTCTCTCTGGTGGCCACAGCCTGCCTACCTCCTATGTCTCCATCTGTGCAGAATGCTGCCGTGACCTCTTGTCTCTGGTGGTTATGAACTGCTGGGCCTTCTCTCTGTCTTCCTCTCTCCCCAATTCCTTGGTGGCCAGCTCCATTCTTCTTTGAACCTGAGCTACTGGTGTTTCCCAAACCTGGCAGTCTAGGAACATCTCAGCTTCTCTGCTTCTCAGCAGCATCTCTGTTCGTCTCTCCAATCCAATGATCTTTTCCTCCAGCACAGCCACCAACTTGCATTCCATGCACAGGAAAGAAAGCATGACAGGCACATCCGTTCCATCGCTGACCATCTTGATATCACATGTGATGCTGAACCTGGAAGGAAAACCTCTCCCACTCGCTCTCTCTAAACTCCTCCAAACTCCTGTTAGCTGCTTCTGTTTGCAGCTCTGTGATGCCAGGGCAACTCTTTTCATTAATATTATTATTCAGTTGAGGTCTGGCTACAGTACTGCACCATCCTTTAGACTTCCCCCTACGCAGACCATCATCCACAGCCAACACAGAGCATGGAGACTGGGGCAGAGGGTCCTGCCTGCCCACTGCTACCTTCATTGGCTGTAGACACCTCCTGGGTCTAAGGGAGAGATTCTCAATGGTACCCATGGAGCTGGCTGCCTGACTCCCGCTGAAAGTCAGAGGCAGGTGGGATCCATCTTTGAAAATCTCCCCCTAAGACTTTTGTTTGAACTTTTCAGGCCCTGAATGGACTAGGTCTGCTGAACTTTCTCTGAGTCCTTGCCCCCTCGGAGGTCCCTGGGGAGACACTATCTGTATCTTTGCCTGACTCCGAGAGAGACCCTGGAGAAGCCAGTTTAAAGCAGGTTCTCACCCCGTCTGTTTCCAAGGCCCTGGGGCATGGCTCAGTGAGTCGCTCCCTGCTTTGTGCTGAGCTGGACCCTGGTTGCTATAATCTCCTCTGTTTTTGTCCCTTAATCTGTATTTGTTCCCCGGGACGTGTTGGGGGATACATTAGTACAGAGGCGCTAGGTAAATACCATGTATTTTTCTCCCACACGCAGGCAGAGCAGCCACCGAGCCAAGGTAAACAAAGCCGACTGAGCTCTCTAGCAGCAGAGTGAGGACCTGCTGCTTGTGAGTCCTGTCTCTGGCTTCCCAGCTAGGGGGGCTGGGAACAGGAGGAAGCTGGCGCAGCTTCTCCTTTAAATTCAGGTAGCTTGTTATGGAAATAAAATCTAGTGTGACCCAGAGGTGCCACCTTTTCCATGGATTCAGCAGACAAGGAGTTAACTCTCTGCTCGACTCCTGTGCCCTCCCCTAGCCCCACCCAAGGGCATGGCTGGGGTAAAGAAGCTAGGCTGAGGGCTGAGGCAGGGGCGGGATTACACCCTATAGATAGGACTCACGGGGAGACAGCAGGGGAACTGCAAGCTTAGCAAGGAGTCTTAGAGGAGACCGAGCAAGCAAGCAAGGGACAGGGTGTGGGAGGGAAAGGGTGTGGAAGCAACATGCTGACCAGGGGGCGTGGTGCACACTCATTATGCTAATGGGCATGTGTGGGGTTGCTGTGATGTGGGCGCTCTAGGTACCCAGACAGACAGAGAGGTTTACTGGCAGGCGGCTACTTGCTACCAACACCGGGCACAATGGCTGAAACGCAGGTGGGGTTGCACGGACCATTCCCGGACCCACAGGTCAGGTCAGGTCCAGACTCGGACTCTGATTCAGACTCAGAGGGCCTGGGTACGGGCAGTGCTGGGCCAGGCTCAGGCTCCCTGCCCCACTCGCAGGTCATCCACAGCGGCCACTTCATGGTCTCCTCGCCGCACAGCGACTCAGTGCCCCGCCGGCGCCACCATGGTACTGAGCCGGAGCCAGCTGATCCCCACACCATCGACCTGACCCTCACTCGGCTCTTCGAGTGCATGAGCCTGGCCTACAGGTGAGTCTGAGGATCCTTTTGCCCGGGACCACTGGGTTCCCTCTCCCCTGGGATCAGTGATCCCCTTCCCCGGGATAAGCCTCCTGGCCCAGAACTTGTGGGCTGCGGAGGACGGGGGACAGACTGAGGAGTCTGCTTAGGAATTTCCCCAACCAAACAACCGACCAACCTTCTCCCTCTTAACCAAGAAAGGAAGCAGCAAAGGCCCGCGGGACCCCATTTGGCTGACCAGATGTCCCGTCACCCTGCAGCCCTTTACAGGGCACACACTGGTGCTAAGGAGCTGCAAAGCAGCTGCACAAACCCTTGGGGAATGCTCCTGGGGCAGTAGGGTCACCCTGCCCAGTGCAGAGCTGGCTTTGCTAGCTCTGGACCCTCCCCTCCCCCAAGCACTCCCTGGCTCAGGCACATTCTGGGTGAGTGAGGAGCGTTCCAGAGGCAGAAAGGGATATGGCTGTGGCAACTATATTCTGGCTGCCACTAGTTCCATAGGGACCCTTGGAAAGCCAGGTACAGGGTAGGGCAGATTTCAGGGCTGCCTTCAGCTGTGCCTGGGGCAGGAGGCTGAACAGAGCCCTGGCAGCTCTGGGATGGAGCAGTGCAAGCTTCAGTATATTTAATACTATTACAAATGCTGGAGGCAAAGCAGGGTTTGAGGTGGAGGGTGACAGCTCATGACCCCCAGTAATAACCCCCCCATTCCCCACCCCGAGGGGTCCCGACCCCCAGTTTGAGACCCCCTGGGTTAATTTAATTTTAGCACCCTGTGTCCATTCACATGCATGTGCTATTTTGAGCATTTCAGTTTTCACAACATCCCAGATTCTGGAACAAGCTCAAATGCTCAGTTCGTGGAGTATGTACATAAGCTATACTAAAGACAAACCCACAGTAACCATCTCCAGTTTGTGAGGGACCCCATGGAGCCAGTCTCTAGGAAACAGATAAATTCATGGAGGTTAAGTCCATTAATGGCTATTAGCCAGGACGGGTAAGGAATGGTGTCCCTAGCCACTGTTTGTCAGAGGGTAGAGATGGACGGCAGAAGAGGAATCACTTGATCATTACCTGTTAGGTTCACTCCCTCTGGGGCACCTGGCATTGGCCACTGTCGGCAGACAGGATACTGGGCTAGATGGACCTTTGGTCTGACCCGGTACGGCCATTCTTATGTTCTAACCTAAATGAACCCAAAGTTATGGAGACAGATATGAGTCAAGGAATCCAGCAGAGTATCAGAAACCTGGAAAAATCTCTGACTGGATGCGCTCAGGTGTTTGGTCACAAGCTGAGGTGGTTCAAAAGTTTTGGATTTTTTTTAAGCAGAATTTTTTTATTGTTTCTTTAAACACAGCAAGCAGCAAATATTTGGCCACATGCTTCTGAAACCCCAAACCATGTTCAGGTTTTGGCAGACTAATTTCAGCTTTTCAATTAAAAAAACCACAACACATTTTGAAGGAAAGCAGACACTGTCCGTGATTTTTTCTGCTTTTTAAAAACCCCTAGTTTTCGATCCAAAAAAAGTTTTGACGGAAAATATTTGTCCAACCCTTTTAATGAGTGATACCTTGTAAAGGTGACTTGAAAAGAAGTTTTCTCAAAACTGGGTTTGTGCTGAGATGCGGAAGGTTTTAAAATGTTTATTTTTCCCAGGGCAGCCTGGGGGGGAGGGGCAAGTGGGGCAATTTGTCCCGGGCCCCACAGGGGCCCCCACGAGAATATAGTATTCTATAGTACTGCAACTTTTTTTTATGGAAGGGGCCCCTGAAATTGCTTTGCCCCAGGCCCCCTGAATCCTCTGGGCGGCCCTGCCTTTACGTCCCATCAGCACAGGCACATCTCACCTAGATACATGTTTAGCATCTTTTGCTAACGAGACTGCCAGAATTCAGCTCTGTGACTTCCAGGAATGGACTCGGTAAACAGCACAGCGCTAGGTCACGGTCGGCACTTTTCATCAAAACAAGTTTTTAAGAGAAGCCTGTTCTGTTCCCCGGGACGAGGGAAACAGACAAGCTGCAGTTTGGTAGACGCTTTCCAAGTTTGGGATGAAAAGCCAGAAATGAAGAAATTTTCTGGACAATTTTTTGTTAAAAATGTTTAATGTTCAGGTTCACTTTTTTAATACTTTTAAAAAAAATTTGAAATCCAACATTTTTCTTTTTCATTTTTATGTAAATAAAACAAAAGCAAAAATCTTTCATGAGCAGCTAAAAAGAAACCCACCATTTATTTTCAAAATTCCCCTCCCAAGCCCACTGGCATTTTTAACCAGCTCTAAAATTTGGGGGTCACACGCTTTGTAGCTTCTGTTGGCCAAGATGCCACTAGACATCAGGGGCTCCTTGTATCCCCCCCACAAATTTCTTGTGTGCCATCTCCCATCCCACTTTATTTTAGGGACTTTCTGCAATGCCCACAGGAGATCTGTGTGCCCCCATTTGTCATCCCAGGGTCCTCTTTTCCTCCCCATGCCTGGGGCTCTGTGTACCCCTCAATTTCCCCCTCTGCATACCATTGTCCCCCTTTCTCCCTCCATGCCTGGGGCTCTGAAAACCCCCTCATTTTGCCCCCTCACTTCATGCCAGGATTTCTGTGTGCCCCCCATTCCCCTCTCCCGCACTATTGTCGCCCATACTCTTCCCCTACCCCGGGGCTCTGAGTATGCCCCCATGTGTCTCTCTTCCCCCTTCTAATCTTATTTCTGTCTGACAGCTCAGTCCATTTTACACTGTATTGGGAGGGAGGGCGGGTGGGCGGGCAAGGCCTAGACAGGGTGTTGTTATAGTGGAAGCTGGTAATCGCTGCCATCACAGGTTCTTTGATCTATAGACAGTTACAGAGGTGGACGAAACTGATGGCCCTGCTAACCCACTGCCAGTTGTCACAGTTTCATGGTTACTGCACCTGTATGCCCCCTCCATGGTCCCTCAAAGGCTCCCAGTTAAAGGTTTCCAGCTCCCAGCCATCACCTCTCTTGGGCAGAGACCCATGTCTCACTCTGTCCTGATCAGGGGTTGCAAAGCTGCATAGCTCCCTGGATTTACTCTGTGATATCCCCAGCAAGCCAGGCTGCCTAAACAGGCCAGCGCCTGCTCTTTGCTTTCTCTCCCAGGGTGGTGACCTGGGTATTGCCTACAGCTGAAGTTACCACCCAGCTGTTTCTAAGCAAGCCTGTGTAGTGTTAAGATAAAAGCATTACAGAGAAAACCTTTTAAAACAATAGAAGAACCTACACACATGCTAAAAAGCTCACCAGAGCTCACCCCAAATCCAGCCTGGGGCAGTCAATCCTTCAAAACCGCAACTGGGTTTTCCCCCTGGTTACAAGTTCATATCTGTCTTAGACCCAGAACCAAATCAACAACTGGGCAGAGCAGCCATTTCTTTAGGCAGCTTGGGCCTTTGCTATTTTTCTTCTGTAACAGGTAATCAGCCACAAAGACCCACTCCTCAGAGCATAGCTTCAAAAGGCTGGGTTTTTGCATAACCTCTGCCATAGGATTCCCCAGGAAATCCACTTCACACTTTGTCCCAAAACTCCATTCTGGTCTGACACATTTTCACTATAACCTTTTGAACTCTCAGATCTTATATTTGTCACCCTAGAGAGGTTACACACAACCCCGGCCCATAATAATATGTACGCTTAATACAATCAGATCCTGGAAATTGCCATGTCTGTCACATCTCCGCCTAAAGAAATGAGTGTTACAGAGTATAGCATTATAGGGGGGCCTATTGACTTGTTTCCTGCACAGAGCATCAGCACCAAATTTGCTTTCCTTTTAACACGAGTCACGTCTATAGAGAATCTTGGAGTACCAGGCTCCATTTTAGCAGTTTGTCATCTGGCCCTTTCATTTCCTGTAGCCGGGGGCATGGGAAGTGGTCAGTGAAGTGGTAAGCAAGGACTGTCATTTGCTGAGCGCTCACAGCATGGCCAAACATTATTTTTCCACTGTCACCTCATTTTTCTCTCAGGGAAGCAATTTCTTGCTTAGGTACCTAAGGGGTGTCTCTCCCCCTTTTCACCAGTTTGCATCAGCACTGCCACAAACCCTGTGTCAGAGGCATCTGCAAACACCACAAAAAGCTTGTCGAACTGTGGGCTTACCAGAACAGAGTCTGTGCTCAGGGCCTCCTTCATAGACTCATAGACCTTAAGGCCAGGAGGGAGCATCGTGATCATCTGGTCTGACCTCCTGCACATCGACCCCTAATCTCTGGCTGTGTTACTGAAGGCCTCAAATCATGGTTTAAAGACTTTAAGTTATAGAGAACCCACCTGTGATGGGTTGGATCACAGAAACCCCCTTGGGAGCTGCCACCTAATATGCAAAGACTATCTCTGCTCCTGTTTTCCCTGCCAGCTCAGGACTCCAGCACCCTGTCTTGCTGAGCCAGACACTCCTGTCTGGCTCCAACACAGACCCAGGGTCTGAATCACTTGTCCCAAAGCTGCAAGTTTACCTGAAAACAGCTCACAGTAGTGTGCTTGTCTTTAGCACTCAGATGCCCAACTCCCAATGGGGTCTAAACCCAGATAAATCTGTTTTACCCTGCATAAAGCTTATGCAGGGCAAACTCATAAATTGTTCGCCCTCTATAACACTGATAGAGAGAGATGCACAGTTGTTTGCTCCCTCAGGTATTAATACATACTCTGAGTAAATTACTAAATAAAAAATGATTTTATTAAATACAGACAGTAGGATTTAAGTGGTTCCAAGTAGTAACAGACAGAACAAAGTAAGTCACCAAGCAAAATAAAATAAAATGCACAAATCTATGCCTAATCAAACTGAATACAGATAATCTCACCCTCAGAGATGCTTCAGTAAGTTTTTTCTCAGACTGGACCTGTGTTACTGAAGGCCTCAAATCATGGCCTTCCAGTCCTGGGCACAATTCTTTCCCCTGGTACAGCTCTTGTTCCAGCTTAGGGGATTCTTCATGATGGCTCCTCTCTCCCCTTTGTTTTCTTCCACCCCTTTATATATCTTTTGCATAAAGCGGGAACCCTTTGTCCCTCTGGGTTTCCACCCCCCCTCACTGGAAAAGCACCAGGTTAAAGATGGATTCCAGTTCAGGTTACATGATCACATGTCACTGCAAGACTTCATTACTCACTTGCCAGCACACACATATACCGGAAGGCTCACAGGTAAAGACAGCCATCTGCAGACAATAGGAGTCATCAAGATTCCAAACCATCATTAATGGCCCACACTTTACATAATTACAATAGGCCCTCAGAGTTATATTTTATATTTCTAGTTTTAGATACAAGAGTGGTACATTTATACAAATTGGATGATCACACTCAGTAGATTATAAGCTGTGTAATGATACCTTACAAGAGACCTTTTGCATGAAGCATATCCCAGTTACGTTATATTCACTTTTTACCATATTTTTCTAAAGCTATCCCAGTTACATTATATTCACTTATCATGTTTTTATAAAACCAAATAGACTGCACAATGTCACACCACCATTTACACTAATTTAAACCTGCAAGTGACCCGTGCCCATGCTGCAGGGGAAGGTGAAACCCCACCAGGGTCTCTGCCAATCTGACCTGGGGGAAAATTCCTTCCTGATCCCAGATATGGCGACCAGTTAGACCCTGAGCTTGTGGGTGATGCGTCGTTTTGCAGAAGGCCTGTTGGCACTGTTTGGACCCTTGTGTTGCTGACCGTTTTTACACAGATCAATGAGGGGAGCAGGCAGAGGGAGGGATGAACCTCCAGTGACACTCTGCCATGCCAGGAAAGGATGGTATTGTTTCCCTGTCTTGGGAGCGGGCCAGTCCGTAATCACCTCCACTTTGGCAGGCTCTGGTTTTAGACAGCCGCTCCCCACTCTATGGCCGGGACAACCCACTTCCACCATCCCCACCTTGCATTCCTCTGCCTTTACAGTCAGGCCTGCTGTCTGAATGCTGTGAAACACCATACTTACCTGGGTCTTGTGCCCTTCCAGCTCTGACTGAAAACACAAACATCATTGATATATGCCAGGCCAAACTCCCCTAGCCTATCCAGTCACCGATCCACCAGCTGCTGGAAGGGAATCAGGGCACCCTTGAAGCCAAAAGGGAGCACCAGGAACTTAAAGAGCCCTGTTGGGGTGGCAAATGCCAATTTGAGCCTGGCACCTGAATCCAAAGGCATCTGGGGGAGGTCACTTGTGGTCAGGAATTGGCCCTTCCCACTTGGTCTGATAGGACACCAGTCCATTCTAGGCATGGGGTATGCATCCACCGCAGTGACTGTAGCGAGCTTTCTACAATCCCACAGCATCTGACTGACCCATCCTTAGGCACCAACGCACAGGGGCATGCCCATGGAGTGTCTGACTGTTGGATCATCCCTAATTCCAGAATGTCAGTGATTTCCTCCTCCAGGCTCTGCTCTGTTTTCCCAGTAACCCAGAGGGTGGACTTTTAACCGGGGCCGGTCTCCACTCGGTGGATAGCAAAGCAATGCCTGTCCAGGCTTACAGGAAAATACCTGGTGCTAACCCTACAGCACACCCCTGATCTCTGCTTGCTGTGTGGGGTTCAGTGATCACAGAGGACTGTGGAGTCAGGGGAGGGGCAGGCCTCTGTTTCTGCCCCCAGATCTCTTAGAGGATCCTCTCCCTCCTCCTCCTAATGCTCGCACCCGGCCAGCGCTGGAGTCTCTTGGTCAGAACAGGGGTTCATCACGTTCCCATGCTACCCTCTGTGGAGGTGGGAGAGGTTAGCGGCTCCACCACACAGGTCACCTCATTGAGCTGTTTCATGGTTTTAAAGGGCCCTTCCCAGGCAGCCTGGAGTTTATTCCACCACACTGGGATGAGAACAAGCACTCAGTCCCTGTGCCATACATCCAGGCACGTGTTGTGGTCAGATCAAGCTTCTCCTGAGCGCTCGCTGGGCAAAACCCAGTGGTTCAGTGAGTACTCCCAGAAGGCCAGCACATCCTGCAGCAAGGACTCAGGGGCCCCCATACTCTCCTCCCATAGAGCAGTTCAAAAGGGGAGAATCCTATAGATTCTTGGGGAACCTTCCAATAGGCAAACAGCTGGTAAGGTCACATTTATCCCAGCCAACAGGGGGTTGGTCCACAAAAGTTTTCAGCATCATTTTAAGGGTCCTATTAAATCTTTCAAGCAGCTCATTAGCCTGGGGTTGATAGGGAGGTGATGGTAAGTGCTGAACTCCATGTTTCTCCAATAGACTGATCTGCATGGGAGAGAGAGCTCGGTGGTTTGAGCATTGGCCTCCTAAAGCCAGGGCTGTGAGTTCAATCCTTAAGGGGGCCATTTAGGGAGCTGGTGCAAAAATCTGTCTGGGGATTGGCCCTGCTTTGAGCAGGGGGTTAGACTAGACCTCCTGAGGTCCCTTCCAACCCTGATATTCTATTCTATGCAGGGCAGACATAAAGTTTGCCTCCTGATCAGTCAAAATATCCTGCAGAAATTCTGCCCAGCTGAATAGTGCCAGCAAAGTGTCAGCCAACTTTTCTGCCTCTGTGGAGGATGGAGCTGCTGCCTGTGGAAAGTGGGTGGTGTAACCTACTACCACCAGAATAGCCTTTTCCCCCTTCTGGTTAACTTTGCTAAGGGGCCCCACAATGACCATCTGAATAGGTTCCACTATGATGGGCAGGAGGATCAGAGCAGCCTTGCCCATATCCTGGCCCTTTGCCATCTTCTGGCAGGGGTTACAGGACTTACACTATTTTTGCATTGCCTCACAAACCCCAGGCCAGTATGAAACGTGTAGTAAGTGCTGCTTGGTGCACTATGCATGTGCCCTGAGAAGGGTATATCACGGGCCAGGCTGAGAAATCTAAGGCAGTACTTTTGTGGTACCACCAGTTGTCTCTGTATTCCCCGTGGCTCAACTTTCCCAGGGGGCAGCCACTCTCTATGGAGCAGCCCCTGAGACCCAGAAAACGTTTTCAAGGGCTGCCAAGGGAGTCTGTTGAAGTCCTCGTTTTTTCTAGCTAAGGGTCAATCAGTTGCAATCAATTCCAAACTGGGAGCTGGGATTCTCTGCTCAGCCTGGTCACTGGGGCCCATCCCCAGTCCCCCTCAGGTCAGCATATCAGCAGGACTCTACATGGCCGTGGCCACACACTCACACTATCAGACAGCCACTCAGAGCTTCTCCTCAGCATGCAGCTCAGGGTCACAGCCTAGGGCTGCAGCTGCTGGCTTTTGGCTCCAGGAGACCACACAAATGACCTGGCCCCAGGAACGTTTGTCATTTCCCAGCAAGACCTCTCCTGGCAGTTGGGAGTGTAACCCAACATCCTTAGGCCCTTTACAGTCACCCCATTTCAGATGGATCTGAGCCACCAAGGAAAGGGGGTCCCACTAGTCCCTGACTGGTCAGAAAGCTATCCGGGATGATGCTCAAGGGGCCAGCACCCTTTTGTGAGCCAGAGTTACCTGGGCCCCAGCACCCCTCCATCCCTGGGCCTTTCCCCATCCACCGCCACAGGGAAGCTGGTTCCCCTTTGGGGTCTGACAAGGTCAGGTTTCTGCTGGGACCATTGGGGCTGGTTCCATCAGTGGTGAGGTCATTGCTACCTGGACCCACTGTGGGTTACCACTAGCCCCTGGTCTCCCTAGCACTGGGCAGTGTGTCACCTTATGGCCAGACTTATGGCAATAAAAACATCTTAGCTCCCTGGGTTCCCTTTTTGGGCCCCTCTTAGGGTTTACCTACCATCCAAGTCTGGATCTAGCCCATTCTCCCTTCCTGGGAGGTCCCCTTCTGGGAGGGCCAGATTGGGGTCCACTTTGTGGCCATCTCCCTTGATTTTCCTCTCAGATCCAGGCCGGCTATCTGTATATTTTTTGTTCCATTTCCCAGCTATGGTCATATCTCTAGGATCTTGGTCTATTAACCATGATTTCAGGCCAGAGGGGCAGAATCGATAGAACTGTTCTAAACCCATTCATTCACCGGCCTCATTGACTCTGGTAACCCCTTACGCAGTTCCCCATTTTCTTACGTAACCCCTAATTTGAGCTGAAACCTCAGCATAGGTCATGTCCCCTTTTTTCTAAACTCCCCGAAACCTTTTCCTGTATGCGTCAGGGGTCAGTTTAAACTTCTGCAACAGAGCTTGTTTACATTGCTCATAATCTATATAGTCCTCTCTATCCAAAAGGGTGAAAATGTCTAAGGCTAGGTCTACATTGGGGGGGAGGGGGTCGATTTAAGATATGCAAATTCAGCTACGCAAATAGCGTAGCTGAGTTCGACGTATCCGAGCCGACTTACCCCGGTGTGAGGACGGCGGCAAATTGACCACCGCGGCTCCCCCGTCGACAGCGCTTACTCCTACCTGGGCTGGTGGAGTATGCACGTCGATTCGGGGATTGATTGTCGCGTCCCAACGAGACGCGATAATTCGATCCCCGAGAGATCGATTTCTACCCGCCGATCCAGGCAGGTAGTGAAGACAAGCCCTTAGACCTTTGTCCCTGACAGCAGTGGAGCCAGATACCAGACCATGTCCTTCTGCCCCACCTTGTTCTATTCACACCCCATTTCAAAAGCATTTAGAAACACACCCAGGTCATCCCACTCCTAAGGCGAGGAAATAATTTGGCATCTATGCCACCCACCATATGGGAATACAGGTGCACTTATCCTGAAACTGGGACACCAGGGATTCCATGTGTCCCCCCATTCCCTCTTCTAGTGTTCTGATTTTCATCACAATCACTAGGGCTCTGCTCTTAGATGCATTGAACAATCCCTGAAATGTTGGAACGTATTGGATGAAGCATTATCACATTTCAGACAGAGAAATGCCATCAAATTGAGAGTAAGGCCTCGCTTCGCTTGGCCAACTATATTTACACAACATACTGCTCTATGTGTACAACATAGAGGGAGAGGGAAAGCTCTGGCACACATAGGTTCTTATATGGGCTCCATTACTGTAGTTTCTGTGCACCTCTCCATCTTTAACGTAGACACAGAGCAGGGTGGGAAGAACGGATGGGGCATGGAGGCAGAGAGACTAAGGCCATGTCTACATTAATTCATTAATGATCTGGATGATGGGATGGATTTCACCCTCAGCAAGTTTGTGATGACACTAAGCTGTGAGGAGAGATAGATACGCTGGAGGGTAGGGATAGGGTCCAGAATGACCTAGACAAATTAGAGGATTGGGCCAAAAGAAATCTGATGAGGTTCAACAAGGACAAGTGCAGAGTCCTGCACTTAGGACAGAAGAATCCCATGCACCGCTACAGGCTGGGGACCGACTGGCTAAGCAGCAGTTCTGCAGAAAAGGACCTAGGGATTACAGTGGACAAGAAGCTGGATATGAGTCAACAATGTGCCCTTGTTGCCAAGAAGGCTAACGGCATATTGGGCTGCATTAGTAGGAGCATTGCCAGCAGATCGAGGAAAGTGACTATTCCTCTCTATTTGGTACTGGTGAGGCCACATCTGCAGTATTGCGTCTAGTTTTGGGCCCCCTACTACAGAAAGGATGTGGACAAATTGGAGAGAGTCCAGCGGAGGGCAATGAAAATGATTAGGGGGCTGGGGCACATGACTTACGAGGAGAGGCTGAGAGAACTGGGGTTATTTAGTCTGTAGAAGAGAAGAGTGAGGGGGATTTGATATCAGCCTTCAACTACCTGAAAGGGGGTTTCAAAGAGGATGGAGGTAGGCTGTTCTCAGTGGTGGCAGATGATAGAACAAGGAGCAGTGGTCTCAAGTTGCAGTGGGGGAGGTCTAGGTTGGATATTAGGAATAGGATATTTGGCTATTAGCTGCCAAAATAGCTCAGTCAGGTGTATGTTAGACTGAAGATCTAGAAGTCCCTAGTTCAATCCCAGGCTTTGGTATGTTGTTGGAGGAGAGATAGCTCAGTGGTTTGAGCATTGGCCTGCTAAACCCAGGATTGTGAGTTCAATCCTTGAGGGGGCCATTTAGGGATCTGGAGTGAAAATCTGTCTGCGGATTGGTCCTGCTTTGAGCAGGGGGTTGGACTAGGTGACCTCCTGAGGTCCCTTCTACCCCTAATATTCTATGAAAAACTAGGAAGTGGTGAAGCACTGGAATGGGTTCCCTAGGGAGGTGGTGGAATCTCCATCCTTAAAGGTTTTTAAGGCCTGGCTTGACAAAGCCCTGGCTGGGATGATTTAGTTGGGGTTGTTCCTGCTTTGAGCCCTAATCTTCCATGATGCACTGGGGTGCTATAGCAGCATAGCTATGGTGCTGTAACTCCATAGTGTAGACACAGACTACAGCCAGGGAAGGGGTTTTTCCATCATTTTAGGAGCTTCATCTCCCCAGGTGACTGTAGCTAGTTTGACCAATTCTTCTGGCAGTCTAGCTGCATCTACACTGGGGTTTATGTTGGCATAGTTACAGCACTTGGGGTGTGGATTTCGGCAAACTAAATTCTAAGTGCAGACCAGGCCTGAATAACTTGTCCAGGGTCACCCAGGAAGTCTGTGGCAGTGCAGCACATTTAACACTGGCCCACACTTCCTCTCTATGTAGGATACTAAATATAAGCGTTGAGGAGGCCAAGCAGGAGGGGCCAGTAGTCACAACAGGAGATAACTAGGCCATGGACATGTGTTGTAGCTGTGTGGATAGGAAGAAAGGGCTGGATTTTTGCTACACTATGGAGGGAAATGCAGTGGGGATGTCTGTACATGGGGAGGGGGCTTTGAAGATGAATCCAAGGTTGTGAGCCTGAGAACCAGGGAGGATGGTGTCTGCTGTGGCAATGGCGAATAGAGAGTTTTAGGGGAAACAATGCAAAGCAGGGTTGTGGCTATGTTTATCTTAGCTGGAGGATATGGCAGGGAAAGAGGACAAGACGAGGATCTGGGACAGGTCTGCAGAGGCAGCTCAGAGAACCACCAGCAGAGACCCGATGAGGAACGTTAACAGTTTACTGACATAGTTACAGGGTATTTCAGGGTTCTAAATGCACCATGGAGCCTGTGCTCTCAGGGGCGCAGGGGAGGGCAACCATTAGTGTTCTGGGTCTCCCAATGCACCTTGAGGAGTGTGCCCCGGTGCCAGGATGTGAGCCCTGGACATGGCACTCTCTGCAGGGGGAAATGAAGTATTAATGGAAGGGGTGCCCGTTTGTTACGCACTGGTGGGGTGTCTGATTCAGGAGCAACAAATACAGGATTCAGGTGAAGGATCAGGCTCAGCGGTTGAACAGGCCTGTGGAAGGCTGAATTCCGAGGCCAAGGATTTATCATGTGACCTGACAGCCATTCTTGTTACTGCCAGGCCAGGCTGGGGTGGTTGCATGTGCGGTTGGCATCATGTTTAATTGAAGCGGCGTTTTATCCCAGGAAAGCAGTCAGGAGGGCCTGGAGGAGTCTTGTGCAACTCCACCTTGTCCATTTACCCAGAGACCCAAGCGCGGGATAGTCTCTACTGTGCATTGCTGGGTGTTTTGTCTGGTCTCATTTAAATGGCTCAAGTCCTGGGGCTCCCGCTTCCCTCGGGGGATTGTTCCCCAGGTCCCTGGATCTCCCTGACAGGAAGGAAGATTTTCCTGATATTCAGCCTAAATGTTCCCTTTCTTCATTTCATCCCACTTCTCCTTGGTCTAGCCCTGAGCCCTAACCTGATTAATTTCTGCCCCCCTGGTATTTATCCCCGTCACGTGTGCACAGATCACATTCCCCACCCCATGTGAAGTCATTTAGCTAAGATCTGCAAATCTAGTTTTTCACTCTTCCTGCAGTCCCTCTATTTTTGTTGCTTCTTCTCAGAGCTCTCTCCCACTTGTCTGTGTTTATCTAGTTTTGGGAGGTCCCGATTTGAATGCGATATTCCAGTGGCAGTTGAACCAGAGCCACAGAGAACCACCGACCTGTCCCCTACCTGGTCTGTGACGTGATGCCTCCAGGCCTTTCCCTGGGCTGGTCACGCTTACATTTCCTCTAATTGCTATCTGCTCTCACCCTGTATTCTCACGCCAGGGTCTCTCTCCCTCTGATTACAGCCTTGCACCGGGGGATTCACTCATGTTTGTCACAATGGATCTCGTTCTGTTTCCTGGCCCTGTTTCTGGTCTCTCTGTTGCTCTTGCCTCCCACGCTGTGCCGTCTGCACCAACATTCTCTGTGTGTGCCTGGGAAAGGGCTGTGGCATGGGCAGGGGCTGTTGTGCTTGTGCGGTTGGGGGTGTTTTGGAGGGTGGGAGGGGCGCATGCATCGATCCGGGCACAGCGAAAGTTAGTGCTGTGTTAGGTCTCAGTGACATTGCTGCAAACTCCACCCAGGACCCTCCTTCACTGAGCTGTACTCAGGAATAATCCTCAGGCTTGGCACTTTTTGACCATAGATCCCCCCCTTTGTAAGTATGTTGGTCCCCATTTTACAGGTGGAAAACTGAGGCGCAGAAGTTAAGTGACTTGCCCTACATCACAGAGTGAGTCGGTGGCAAAGCTAGGGATAGAAACCAGGACTCCTGTGTTCCAGTTCCTTCCCTTTTCCATTATGGCCTTATTGTTGTGGCACTACCAAGGCACCGAGATATATTTCCCAGCCTGGCTGAACTGACTCTCAGTGCAGGGTAATGACATCACGGGGAACTGACTGTCTGGCTTGAAAACAATCCCAACCATTTCCCATCTCAGGCCTGGGCCATGAAGGGGAAGCTGCCTCTGGCCCTCCATGACATGCCTGTGATCAGGACCTGAGGTTTCCCTTTCCGAGTTTCGGGTGGCCAGTCAAGTGGCTCATCTGTCTCTTCAAGTCCTGCTCCCCAGCTCAGCTGCGCTCTCCTCCAGGAGTTGTTCCTGAAGGGGTAGGGCCGTCTTCAAGGGTGGATCAGGGAGCAAAGATCAGCCTGATGAACTTGACAAATGATTACGTGATAATTAATGTTGGGAAACAACATAAGGATAATTAAGCCCTAAATTCATCTCCCTCTTCTCTCCATGCTTCTAAGGGGGGCTCCGTGTCCTGCCATGGGGAGAGAGACTGGCACCATGTCCAGTGTGGGCATAGGGGATTTTTTAAAGCCTTTTGCAGAAGGGGGAGTTGCTGTCTCTTTAAGGGGTCAAAGTTCAGCACTTTTGGCAGTGACTGAGCCTGGGTAACCTTGGCCGGCTGGCACTGGCCAAGCACCCAGGAAATTCTGCAACTCAATTGGCTCGCCTGCTTGGCACTGGCAGGGTGTTTGCTTTGTAGCTCCGGGGAAAGTTCAAATTCCCTGGTGATAGCAGATGCACCCCTCTGTGCACCTCTCTCTTGTCTGCCTGACACCCCACCCCCAACTCCACAGCCCTTGATGGGCACTCCGGTGAGTGGTGCTCGCACCATTGGCACAGGAGCTGCCCCAGAGTGTAACCCCACTGCACGGGTCCCACCGGATTTGCACTGCCGCTGGCCATTTGCTCCTCTCTAGTGCACCTGCCCTTTCTCAGCCAGGGCCCCAGCTTATCACACCCTGGGCCAGGAAAGGCCCAGACAGACCTGGGGGCGGCCATAAACTGTTTGCTTTCTCACTGTCTTTTGTTCTTGTGTGGGGAGGAGCAGCATGGAACATGGAGAGACCCCACCACCCCTTCCCTAGTGTGTTCATAGAGAGTGAGGTGGGGGTCCCAACTGTACATTATAACCTCCCCCTCCCCATAGCAGGGGCAATGGTGACAGACCATCCTAGGGGCTCACAGGCAGACACCTCACTGTGCCAGGACTGGGCAGCACCTCTGAGGAGGGAGAATCACAGGGAGCAGCCCCACCATGCAGCCAGCGGAGACTGAGCAGCGCTAGTGTGCCCGGCCTTCCAGGAAGGGTGCACCGCCAGGAGCTCCGTATGCTGGAGCCTCAGAAATCCCAGGGGTCTCCTGGCCTCCCTCCAGGAAGGGGTTCTAGACACATGTGGTTCTTGAAGGATCCTGTCGCACACTCTGTCAGTGACACAGCCGATGGCCCTGGGGACGCTATGGAGAACTGACCATAGACACCATAGGCCAGGTGTTCAGAAGGACACAGCATGGTGCATCCGAAGAAGTGGGCTGTAGTCCACGAAAGCTTATGCTCTAATAAATTTGTTAGTCTCTAAGGTGCCACAAGTACTCCTGTTCTTCTTCTTACAGCATGGTGGGTGCACGCTGGATGCTGAGCTCTTCTGAAACTCGGCTCCAGGAGCCTAGGTCACAGGAAATAGATTTCAGGGGAGATCATGCAGGAGGAGAGTTTCGTAGATTTGAATGGACAAAGGAGAGAGCTGCAGGAGCAGCCTGCCTCAGGGCTCCCATCTTAGTGTATCTGGCGGGACAGACTTTGCTCCCATGACATTCCCATAGAGACACATCAGGATGGTGCCTTCTCAGGCCCCGTCAGGGCACTGCACGTGGGGGCAACTCTAGAAAGCTAGAGGGATGCTGGGAACAGCAGGGTGTGTTGTATAAAGAGAGGATCCACGCCTCCTGCTTCTACATCCTGTGCATAGGAGGAGTCTCTGGAGAAACCGAGCTCCACCCCCAAGAAATGGCTGTAGAATTCCTGCTGCAATGCCAGACAAAACATAGTCTCTCTTGCAAGGGACCTTTCCTGGGCTTGTCCCCAGAATCCTGAATGACATCCAGAAGCTAAAAGAATTCCAGTTCAGATCCCTGGCATCACGTGCTCACTCCAGCTCACTCCATTTAGGATGGGCACTAGCTGATTTTCCAGGGGACCTCTAAACTGCAGCCAGTGCAGTGACCCAGCCAGGAGCTAGACAAGGCAATGGAGAGCAGCAGAGTGGGCAAAGTGTCAGTCCGCTGGGCAGCTAGTGCTGGGAAGGAGCTATGGGGCACTGCTGCTAAGTGATAATCCAGGAGCAGACAGGGATCCACTAAGACCCGATAGGGGTGAACTCTTCAGGCAAAGGGCAGCACAACAGCACAACGGGGTTGCTGTGAGGTTGGCCCCAGCCAGCTCTGAGTCTCCGAGGCTGGGGGAGGACAAACACAACAAATTGCAGGCTCCCAAGGCAGGGGCTGCAGAGCTGAGCAGCAACAGCCCCAGGCACTCTGCTGCCCATAGACCTCAGACTCTCCTCGCAGCCAGGGGTTCACATGGCCAGCGAGCAGCTGCCCTGAGCCCTCTGGTGGGAGGAGCAAAAAGCCATTGAGGGGCCAGGCCTGTGACTGGGACCGTTGATGTGTTTAAAGAGCCCTGGCCCCAGCTGTATCATACCCCAGCCCTGAAGCCTGCCCTGCCCCAGCTGTCCCATACCCCCAGCCCTGAAGCCTGCCCCTCCCTGGGCCTTGGCAAACTCTTGCTGTGCACAAGCATCCAGGAAGCCCCTGACTGAAGTTACACTTGGGTAACTGCCCTGAACTCTGCTACCAGACATGGTCTCCCAGGGCAGTGGCCGCCCAGCTGCTCTCTGGGCTGGAAGGAGATGTGCTCTCCTGAGCCCAGGTGCATGGATTAGTGTAATGAGGCTGCCAGCACCGCAGGCCCATTAGGGGCACACAGCTACCACAACAAGCTGTAAAACAAACACTGCTGCCTCTGGGAGCCTGGATACGGGGAGAGAGGGTGCAGGCCAGGCCCTGAGAGCAGGGAGGGGAAGAGAAGGGAGGCAGAGAGCAGGCCTAGACCCAGGGGAGGCGGAGATGAGGGGGAGCTTTTGAAAAATCCTATCTGCAGATCACCACCAATGGAGCTGCACAGATCTTGGCAGCACTGAATGTGACACAGCCCAGTACTGTGTTCAGCCCCAGAGCAGTATGCAATCTCCGGCTGCCCTGTAGTTTCCTTTGGCTATGTACCCACATTGTGCAGTAGTGTACATGGAAGCTGTTAACAGCTGTCCTGCCCCACCCGAAAGTGGCTGCATTTCAGAACCGGAGGAGGCGATACTATTCATCCCTTACCCAACTCCCAGGATTTATGAGGCACCATTACTGCTGGTTTATAAAGCCCTGGGAACTCCTCTGATGGACAGTGCTGCTAGGACCAGCCATCTCCCATCATAGAATCATAGAATCTCAGGGTTGGAAGGACCTCAGGAGGTATCTAGTCCAACCCCCTGCTCAAAATAGAACCAATTCCCAACTAAACCAATCTCACCCCATCCCTCTTCTGTGTATGTTTCAGTGGGAAGCTGGTGTCTCCGAAATGGAAGAATTTCAAGGGTCTGAGGCTGCTTTGCAGGGATAAAATCCGCCTCAACAATGCTATCTGGAGAGCCTGGTACATCCAATGTGAGTACACAGCCCAGCCGCCCTGCGGCTGGGCCCTGAATCCTCCCTGTGCAGGCAAACCTATGCCTGCGAGAGCCTGGCCCTCGTCTGGGGGTCCAGGGAGAATGACTCTGGGAGGGGGAGAATTCTCTCCCATGGTAGGGGAGGGGCAGATATTCACCCTGAGGAGGGACTCAGAGGGGGTGAGTGACTGAGTGAAAAGGGCAAGTCCTCTCCCTGGATGAGGTGAGGGAGGGGGCAAGTCCTGTCCCCAGGTGGGGACAAGGCCTGTCCCTGGATGGCGTGGAGAGGGGCGACTAGACCCTGACTCTAGCCTCTTGTGGGCAGATGTGGAGCGGAGGAAGAGCCCTGTGTGTGGGTTTGTGACCCCCCTGGAGGGCTCCGAGGCGGAAGAGCACCGGAAACCCGAGGTACGTACACAAGCGCTCTTCCCAGCCACATTGGTGGGGGGTGGGGGAATAGATCTGGAGCCGCTTGTTGGGGTCTGGGCTGAGGGTCTCTACTGGTTTGGCTCTGACAGGTTGGGCGCAGTGATGGGGTGGTGGGAGTTGTTTCTGCAGTTCCCAGGGTCCAGTATTCAATGGCTTCTCTTTTGGCTGAGGAAAGCCAGCCCTGAGGCCAAGCGCCCAGATGGGAGCCACATTGCACTCCCACAGCTGGGGAAGGGGATATGTATGTGTCAGGCCTCTGCCAGCAGGGGTCGCTGTGGGGAGGGGACAGGAGCACTGGCTGTGGGGGGAGCTCCCAGCTGCGCCAGCCCAGCCTCTCCCAGCAGGGGTCGCTGTGGGGAGGGGGCAGGAGCACTGGCTGTGGGGGGAGCTCCCAGCTGCACCAGCCCAGCCTCTCCCAGCAGGGGTCGCTGTGGGGAGGGGGCAGGAGCGCTGGCTGTGGGGGGAGCTCCCAGCTACGCCAGCCCAGCCTCTCCCAGCAGGGGTNCACCAGCCCAGCCTCTCCCAGCAGGGGGTGCTGGGGGGATGGGGGCAGGAGCACTGGCAGTAGGGGGAGCTCCCAGCTATGCCAGCCCAGCCTTCCCCAGCAGGGGGTGCTGTGGGGAGGTGGAGAAGGAGCGCTGGCTGTGGGGGGGAGCTCCCAGCTACACCAGCCCAGCCTCTCCCAGCAGGGGGTGCTGTGGGGATGGGGGCAGGAGCACTGGCAGTAGGGGGAGCTCCCAGCTATGCCAGCCCAGCCTTCCCCAGCAGGGGGTGCTGTGGGGAGGTGGAGAAGGAGCGCTGGCTGTGGGGGGGAGCTCCCAGCTACACCAGCCCAGCCTCTCCCAGCAGGGGGTGCTGTGGGGAGGGGGGAGGAGCACTGGTTGTGGTGGGAGCTAACACCCAGGTGCTTGCTGAGGGTGCCTGTGACCTATGTGCTGGCTGTGTCCTTGCTAGGCTGTTGTGTTGGAGGGGAACTACTGGAAGCGACGTATCGAGGTGGTGATGAAGGAGTATCACAAGTGGAGGATTTACTACAAGAAGCGGGTCAGCATCTCCCTTCCCCACGTTGCTCATTGCTTTGGGGCTGTGAGGCCAGAGCGGGGCACTCGTGGGTGGCGAGGCCCAGACACTATAGCACTGGGCATGCTTGACATGCACATATCCTGAGCTGGCCCCTGACAGACAGTGGTGGCAGCTTGTTGGGAGGCTGAGGGCTGCACCTGTCGCTGTGTAGGGTGGATTGCAGGTGCCCCCTTGTCTCTGATAGAGGGCAGGCCTCAGGTCTCAGCAGCCTGGCACAACTCACTCCCCAGACCTCACATGGCCTGGCCTGGCCTGGCTTGCCCGCAGCGGGATCCCCAGGGCTGCGCTTCACTGGGCACTGATGGGCCCCGTTGCCCCCATCAGCCACCCCAGGAGCAGGTGACCTGGGACAGAATGAAGGAGGAAAAATCAGCAATCAAAGGGTTCTGCAGAAATCTGCTGGCACCAGGCAGGGTGGTGATGGCACCTAGTGATTGTCTTAGGTTCCTGGCACGTGACCTCTCTCCAGAGTCTCCCATTTTGAAGTGCTGCAGTGGCTGGCTGCGTAAGCCAGGAAGAGCAGCTGCTCTTCCGGGGGCAGGATCTCTCATTCACTGCTGCTTACCTACTGGAGCCAGCGTTCCAGCAAGATAAGGGGAGGGCGCTGCCAGGCGTCTGTGATATCCCCTCTATTCCCCAGGCAGCCTTCTCGTGATCCTGCTGGGGTTTGGTGGGGGGAGGATCAGAGCCTTTATAAAATAAATACAAATAAAAATGCCACTGTCACTTGGCCAGTGCGTGGGATCATGGTCCTGGCCAATAATGGGAGGTTATCCATGCTGAGGGTGGCCAGAGTGTCTACTTTGTGGTGCCAGGGTCCAGATGCCACCCTACAGCACTGCCCTCTCCCAGGTCACCCCACCCCTGGGCTGGAGACCACTGCAGTCTCATCAGCCCTGCCCAAAGGGAAGAGCCATGGTGCCCTTGTTCACCTCCCTTGTTGGCTGCTTGGGGTGCACTGCCAACCTCACCCCAGCCTAGCTCCCCCATCAGGAGGAGGGGCTGACAAGCCATGTTTTTCGTGCAGCTTCGAAAGTCCAGCCGGGAGGGTGAGATTTCCAGCCCGAAGCAGGTGAGTGCCCTAAAGGGGTGAGGGGCGGCTTTCTGCAGGAGGAAGTGGTGGGAGGAGTGGCACTCGCTCCGGATCCCCAGCATTGCCAACTCCCATGGTTTGATCACTTGTCTTGTGATACTTGGTGTTTTCTTAAAGCCCCAGCTGCTGGAATCTGGTGATTACACTAGTATCTCAGTTTTGGTGTCTTTTAAAAAGTAAGTTTCTAGCCCTCGTGGATGTGTGAAAATGCCAGAAAGTGCCTCCAAAAGGCTCAGATCCCAGAAGGCAGGTACCACATGCCCTGAATGCAGTGGTCTTTTCTAAAGGACTCCTGGCTTTTAAGCCAGTCTCATGATTTTTTGGGACCCAACTCTTTGGAGTTCGTGGGGCTGGAGATGCTGGAGCCTCATCTTCCAAGTTGGAATGTATGAAATTAACAGGAGCAACGTCCTGGCAATAAAGTCCTGGGCAGGTAAATATTCATTTGGTTAAAACCACTGAGCTGGCTTAATCGGCTAAGCCCTCTACACAGCACAGGGGTGCTGGCAGGGGAAGCATTTCTGCAGCTTCAGAGCTGCCTTTGGGAATGGTTTGAAGCCTGGCCAGCGCCCAGGGGCCAGCATGCCCTCCGGGACCCAGCTGGAGCACTGCTTCACCGCCTGAGCTGAATTCAGCTCCAAGAAATGGGACCTGAAATGGAGAGAAGAGTCCAGTTCCAGACTCCAGCCATTCTGCCCCCAGCCCCGCCCTGCGTCTCCAAGCATGGCGTCCTTGCCACCACAAGCAGGGAAGAGACGTCCCTCAGCTGGCTGTACAAACCTGCCAGGTCTGGGAGTTGGAGCGAGAAATGGTAGAACTATGGCAGACCTCCATCGTGTCCCCCAAAAGAGGGGATTCAGGCCAGGCTCAGAGAGAGCTTGAGGCCTGAGTGTGTGACTGGGAGACACAGTGGCATTCAACAAGTGTCCTCCCTGGGCTGCCACGTCCCCATCTGTAAGTGGGGCTGTGAGGATGAAAGGAGACTTGTGTTGGTAAATGCAGACGTACAGCCCTACACATGGGCTAATTATGTTCCCCAGACAGGCTGGCTGTGGGTCAGAGGGGGCTGCTCCTTGTCTGTAAATGTGGTTGGGAGAGGCCGGACAGACTGTATGTTTGTAGGCTGGGGGGCGGGGAGAGGGGTGATATTGTTCCATTTGCTGCCATGGTTGGATGAGAGCTGGGCCTGAGCTGCAAGAACTCCTGGACTTGGCCCTGTGGTTTGAGTTTGGGCCCTTCTGTGTCTGGAGTCAGGCGAATGTCGAGTGACCCTCACTCCAGCACTGATTCCTCTGGGTCCGGAGGGCGCTGCAACCAGCTCTGCAGGTCCAGATTGTCCCGTCCCACCCTGCAGCCCAGCTGCCTCCAGGAGGGCAGTGGCTGGCCAGACCCACACATTGGATGGCTCCACTAAGGCAAGGGAGGGGAAATGGTGGGATTCTCCCAATGCCCCAAAATTCCAGCTGGATGCATTTTGCTCTCACTATCCCAGACTCTCTGGGTTGAGACAGGGGATGTGATCTTGAATGAACCAGGAAAACTTTCTTCAGAGAGTCTGGGGTACAGGAGCTGTGGCAGCCCCACCTGCTGGGGAAGGCTCTAGTACAAGAGTCATTTCCCATCGCGACATGCAGCCATTTCTGGGCTAGGCGAGGGCAACTGTTCCCCTGCGTAGCTACACCCCACGGCACTCTCGGGCAGGCAGCAAAGGACAGGTGTCAGATCAAACTGCAGGGGGATGGGATGGAGAATGGCAGAAGGTCCTTGCCAGAGTTTGTGTGTGGCCAGGGCAGGGAGGTTAACAGCCCCCCAACCCCCGATTAAAGGCTCCCTGAGGACTGCAATGGCTGTGAGGACAGAGGACCTGGAACCAGCACCAGCCACCCAGCACTATAGAGAAGGTGCTCTGTCAGAGCAGGAGAGGGGGCTGCCCAGTGGAGAGGGACCAGGGGAGGCCAGAAGCTGCCAGGGGAGAGGGGCCAAGGGAGGCCGGGGGCTGCCAGGGGAGAGGGGCTGGGCGGGTGCCCGGGGAGAGGGGCCGGGAGAGGCTGGGGGCTGCCAGGGGAGAGGGGCCAGGGGGCTGCCAGGGGAGAGGGACCAGGGGAGGCCGGAGACTGCCAGGGGAGAGGGGCTGGGCGGGTGCCCGGGGAGAGGGGCCGGGGGAGGCGGGGGGCTGCCAGGGGAGAGGGGCTGGGCGGGTGCCTGGGGAGAGGTGCCCAGGGAGAGGTATCTGGGGGGACTCCTTTGATGAACTGTCTTGTGTAGGATGAGGGTGTGTGGAAGCCATCGGAGAAATGGTGCAACCAGCTGTTCTCCAGCGTTGTGCCCATGCTGCTGGGGGATGAGAATGAGGAGACCGGAGGGCGGCAGCTCTTTGACTTGGACAGCTTCCTCTCGGACATCTCAGACACACTCTTCACCATGACGCAGCCCCCCTGCTCCCACCAGATGCTCCCAGAAGACGGTACGTTCCTAGGACCATGTTCTCACCCATGAACCTCACCGGGGGTGTGTGTGGCTGAGGGGTTATGGGGGGGGGTCTTGCCCTAGTTGCATTAGCTTCTTCATGTTTTCTTAGCACCCACCCCCCCGAACGAGGCACTCTGGTCCTGCCCTGCACTAGCCAGGCCCGGTCTCTGGAGCGATCGCCCCAGGGCGGCTCCTCCCAAAGCAGCGAGGTCAGGTTAACGAGGTGCCACAGGCAGTGCCCGCGCCCTTACCTCCAGCGTCCTGCCCCCACCCGGCAGCCCATGAGCCATTCAGGCGGGGCAAGGGCAGCGGCAGCACTTCCCATGCGTGCAGCGGAGTAAACGATACAGGGTGCTAGTCCCAGGAGCAATGGTCCAGCGCTAATAATAACAACATACACTTCCAGAGCACCTTCCTGCCAGGGGACGTCAGGGCTCCACTCAGCCACCACGGACATGCAGCCCCCTCTGGGGTGAAATGTGGCCATTGTGTACCACTGCACAGCAAGCTAGAATGACAGGCGGAGAATGCCGTGCCCTGCTGAAAGTGGGCGCAGTGTAAAGCCTGGAGTGGGAACAGGCTAACATGTTGATTGATAGCCTCTTTGGTAGCCCCCCTCTCCCCCAGTGGCCAGGGCCATGGGCGTGTCTCAGGAGGTCAGTGGGAGAGGTGGGGCTGAGACAGGAGTGTTCCCTAGCAGCTGTTGTAAGAGCCCCAGTGGGGCAGAGTCCCAGGGAGGGCTTCAAGCTGCTAGTGCTTTACAGTGGAGGGAGCAAAGTCACTACTGGCCCTGTAGGGAGGCAGTGTGGCCTAGAGGCTGGCACACTGGGCTGGGACTCAGGATCCCTGGGTGCTATTCTCGCCTCTACCGCTGGGTGACCTTGGACAAGTCACATCCCTTCTCATGCCTCGGTTTTCCCATCTATAAAATGGGTATAATGAGACTGGCCTCCTTTTCAGATGTGCTGAGACCCGTGGCTGAAAGGTGCTGGATAGGGGCTGGAGTTTATTATTAATATCTCCCCTTCCAGGGCAGTTCTCCCCTGCCGCATCCTTCTGCCTGGCTGAGCCCTCCCTGGCCTGTGCAGGACAGGCTCTCTCCCTCCTGCTCCAGGAGCCCTGACATCTCAGCCCTCCCCTCCTGCCTGAGGGAAGGAGAATCTCCCACCAGAATGCAGCACCCCCTCCTGGGCTTCTGGCTCCCCCAACCAGCAGGAATAGGGGATCCAGCCCCCAGGGCGGGGAAATGCCTCCCACCCCTTGTGCAGATGATGGAGGCTTCAGGCCATGGGGGGAACAGCAGAGGATTCTGGGGGGAGGGGGACTGCCCAGTATTAGCGCTGGAGCAGATGAGTTCTCAGCTGCCCCCCTTCTACTGGCTAGTGGCACATTCTCTGCAAGGCCATGAGGCGAATGGTCTCCCAGGAGAGCCCAATAATGGGGCAGAGGCAGAGAGGCAGGGCAGGAGGCTACTTGAAGGCTAACAAGCTGGCAACAGTGAGCCAGGGAATGTAGGGCACAAGTGAAGGACTATGGGGAGCAGGAATCAGGGACCAGGGAAAGGGGAACTGATTGGCTGGTTCTGCCCTTTTGCAGCCTACACTGGGAACGCCGACATGATCCAGCCAGGCCTGACCCCACTGCAGCCAAATCTTGACGATTTTATGGAAATCTCAGGTAGGAGCCAGCCCTGGCAGAGGACCAGCTGTTTGCGGAAGCTGGATTTGTGCAGCGGGGATGGGGACACATGGTCCATCTCCCCACTGCCTCAGAGCTTAGCCACAGTGGGCTGGAGCTGAGTGCTGTCCCCTGGCCTGGCAACAGAGGGGGCTGACAAATGGCAGTGGGTAGATCTGCGGGGCCCCTGGGATTTCACACCAGTGAGCTGAAGAAGGGGAAGCAGTGGCACTGTGATGAAACAACCCAATGATACTAAGCTGGGGGGAGTTGCAAACAGAACAAGGACGGAGTATACAGCCGGTCCTGGGGAGCCGAGCTGCGCTGGGGCAGGAGGGCAGGAGGCCAGGTCCTGGGGAAATGAATTTCTCCAAATGTAGCTCTCTTTACAGGAATGTGAAACCACAAGGGGGTTTGGCTGCAGACAGAGGAAGGAAAACTCTCCCCGCAAGAAAGAGGAAATCTCTAGGGGGCGAGCAGCTTTCAGCTGTGCTGCCAGGGCTGGGGGCGGGATGGGGGAAGGAGCCTGGGGGGGATGGGAGGGAGCTTTCGGAGGGGTCCCCTCATTGCCCCTATAACTCCCCTGTCTGCCCCTGCACCCCTGAGCCATTGAAACAGCCTACGTCTGGCTGTATGGGGGCTGGATCCCCCCAGTAGGACCCTCAGGGAACTCCCGGTCACCATGCATGGCTCAGGGTCCGGACAGAGGTGCAGCCCTGTGACAGCTGCCCCTTGCAGCTGAGAAGAAAGGAAGTGGGGTCCTGATGGTGGCCCCCAGGGTATCAGGTCCTGATGGGGCCGGGCAGTGATTTGCTGCCAGGGGAGGGCAGTGACTTAATGCGTATGGTAGCTGACCCCACAAGGGGCTGTTCCTGCGTCCCCTGGGCAATGCCGTCCTCCCAGTGCTGCTCATGGAACCAGCCTCCTCATCTGGGGGTTGGGCTTGCAGGCGGGTCATGGGCCACCTGTGCAAGGGAGGGAGAAGGAAGGGGAGGGGGCGCATCCACTAGGTGCTGGGCTTCTCCATCGCGCTCCAGCGGCTCAGCCCCCAACTCTACCCCAGAGGGAGGGACGGTGAGGCCAGACTGAGCAATAGTAAATGGTGGACCCTGCCCCAAGATGCTTGCGCCACCAGCTCTGCAAAGGGGAACAGCCCAATCCGAGAGCAGGGGTGCAAGGGCTTCTAGGGGATAGGAGTCATGGGGTGCCCCATCTGGGTGGGGGGCAGGAGTGTGAGCATCTGGGGGCCTCTCCCTCCCCTGCTGGAGTGGGGATGGGAGAAGAGAGGCTGCGAAGGAGGCTAAGAGAGTTGGGGGGGGGTGAGAAAATGCAGGAAAGAGTTTGCAGTGGGGAATCGGGACAGAGTCAAACCATGAAACTTGGGCTAAAGGAAACCCAGTTCTAGAGACTTGTCAGGGAGAGCAGAGACGCCTGCTCACAGCACTACAAACTGGGCTGGAGCGAGATGCTGAGCAGCACTGAGGAGAGGGGCAGGGAGCCAAGGGAGGAACACAAAGGAGAGATACAGCTCAGGCCCCTCTGTACTTTTTTTGGCCGTGGGGCAGCCCCACCCAAGGCTCCAGCATGGCCCCTTGCCTTTGATGGGCCCAACCTGTCCCCAAACCAACTTGCAGCTTTGGGCTTCAGCTGAGGGGAGTGCCCTAGCTGTGAATGTGGAAGGTGCCCAGCCAGCACAACCTGCTGAGCTCAGCAGAGGTCAGTAAGGAGCTATGTGGAGGGCCAATCACTTTGGCTGCACCGTATCTTGCAAACCAGGAGTGGCTGGGAGTCCTGTCCTAGTGGAATGGCCTGGGCATCACCACAGCTCTTGTGCCTGCAGCTTCATGTGGGCTCAAGGCAGACCTTTGCGAAGGCTGGTTGGCCTGGGCCTCCTGGAGCTCCATTGCCAGTATCCACTTCCCACTTTCCTCCTTGGGAGGAAACAAGTGACCTTGCATCATTTGGCTGCTGGCTGATGCAAGACCAGATGCTGGCAGAAAGCTGAGGCTGGGACGGTAGACGTTAGCGCAGCCTGTAGGTGCGTTCCTGGGGCGCCCTCTGGACGAGCCAGACATAGAGGAAGTGAATGCAGATTCTGCACTCTTACACCACTTCCTGCAGCCCCGCTTGCTGGAGACACCGGGGATGCCCCACCTCTGGCCAGCACCCCCTAATTCGTTTCCTACAGCACCCCCTGGGGGGAAAGGTCAGGACTGGAGCAGCTGGAAGCTCCCCACAGCCAGTGCTCCTGCAGCCAGGAGCTAGGGCTAGTGGGAAACTTTCTGCTGAAATTGTTTTTCGATGAAAAATCAGGTTTTCAGCAGAATGCTCCCGAAGACTGTTTGCTTTCTATGGAAAATTCCCACATCACTGAGAAACAGAACTACCCCTGTTACACATGGCGCCATGGTGCCTCATGGGAATTGTCGTGTGCATGCCTCACACTCCCATTCTGACTCCATTGCTCACGCTGCACCATAGGCAAGGAACCTGAGATTCCTAGATTAGAAGGCCAGAAGGGATCCCTGGGATCTGACCTATATAACACAGGCCAGAGACCTGCCCTGAATTAATTCCTGGTTGAACTAGAGCAAAGCTTTTAGAAAAACATCCCAGATGTAACAATTGTGAGTGCTTGAGAATCCAGCATGACCCCTGGTAAATTGTTCCAAAGGTTAATTACCCTCACTATTAAACATTTGCACTTTATGTCTAGACTGAATTTGTCTAGCTTCCACCTCCAGTCATTTGATCTTGTTCTGTCTTTGTCTGCTAGATTGGAGAACTCACTAGCAAACTTTTATTCCCCATAGAAGTACCTAAAAACTATGATCGATAAATTGAACTCCTTGAATGAAGGCAGGTTTTCCAAACCTTTAATCATTTTCATGGCTCTTCTCTGAACCCTCTCCAAATTATCAACATCCTTCTTGAGTGGTAGATGTCAGAACTGGACACAGTATTCCACCACTGCCAAATGCAGAGGTAAAATAACCTCTCTGCTCCTACTCGAGATTCCCCTGTTTGTACATCCCAGGATCACATTAGCCCTTTTGGCCACAGCGCACTGGGAAAAAGAACAGGAGTACTTGTGGCACCTTAGAGACTAACAAATTTATTAGAGCATAAGCTTTCGTGGACTACAGCCCACTTCTAGCTCATCTTCAGCTGATTGTCCACCATGACCCCCACATCTTTTTCTGAGTCACTGCTTCTCAGAGTCTCCTGTCCTGTAAAGTATGGCCTACATTCTAGGGTCCTAGATGTATGACTTTACATTTGGGCAAGTTAAATTGCATATTGTTTGCTGCATTCAGCTTACCAAGTGATCCAAATCACTGCATATCAGTGACCTGTCCTCTTCATTGTTTACCGTCCCCTCTATCTTTGTGTTGTCTGCAAAATTCATCAGGGATTATTTTGTTTTCTTCCATGTCACTGACAAAACTGTTAAATAGTGTTGGGCCAAGAACCAGCGGGACCCTACTGGAAACACACCTGCTTGATGGTGATTTCCAATTTACATTTACATTTTGAGCCCTATCAGTTAGCCAGTTTTTAATCCATTTAATGTGTGCCATGTTAATTTTGTATATTCTAATTTTTTAATCATAATGCTTTGCAGTTCCAAGTCAAACACCTTACAGGAGCCTAAGGATATTACATCAAGCGGAGCGCCCCAAGGGTCGGTCCTGGGGCCAGTTTTGTTCAATATCTTCATTAATGATCTGGAGGATGGTGTAGACTGCACCCTCAGCAAGTTTGCAGATGACACTAAACTGGGAGGAGTGGTAGATATGCTGGAGGTTAGGGATAGGATACAGAGGGACCTAGACAAATTAGAGGATTGGGCCAAAAGAAATCTGATGAGGTTTAACAAGGACAAGTGCAGAGTCCTGCACTTAGGATGGAAGAATCCCATGCACTGTTACAGACTAGGGACCGAGTGGCTAGGCAGCAGTTCTGCAGAAAAGGACCTAGGGGTTACAGTGGATGAGAAGCTGGATATGAGTCGACAGTGTGCCCTTGTTGCCAAGAAGACTAACGGCATTTTGGGCTGTATAAGTAAGGGCATTTCCAGCAGATCGAGGGACGTGATTGTTCCCCTCTATTTGACATTGTTGAGGTGTCATCTGGAGTACTGTGTCCAGTTTTGGGCCCCACACTACAAGAAGGATGTGGAAAAATTGGAAAGAGTCCGGTGGAGGGCAACAAAAATGATTAGGGGGCTGGAGCACATGACTTATGAGGAGAGGCAGAGGGAACTGGTATTGTTCAGTCTGCAGAAGAGAAGAGGGGGGATTTGATAGCAGCTTTCCACTACCTGAAAGGGGGTTCCAAAGAGGATGGATCTAGACTGTTCTCAGTGGTACCAGATGACAGAACAAGGAGTAATGGTCTCAAGTTGCAATGGGGGAAGTTTGGGTTGGATATTAGGGAAAACTTTTTCACTAGGAGGGTGGTGAAGCACTGGAATGGGTTACCTAGGGAGGTGGTGGAATCTCCTTCCTTAGAGGTTTTTAAGGTCAGGCTTGACAAAGCCCTGGCTGGGATGATTTAGTTGGGGATTGGTCCTGCTTTGAGCAGGGGGTTGGACTATATGACCTCCTGAGGTCCCTTCCAACCCTGATATTCTATGATTCTACATCAACACTATTACTTTTATCAACCAAACTTGTCATCTCATCAAAAGATGTCATTAGTTTGATGGGAGCTATTTTCCATAAACCCGTGCTGATTGGCATTAATTATATCACCCTCATTTACTTGTATATTAATTGAGTCCCAGATCAGCTATTCTATTATGTTGCCCAGAATTGATGTCAGACTGACAGGCCTGTAATTACCTAGATCATCCCGTTTATCATTTTGAAATACACCTCTACCCCAATATAACGCGACCTGATATAACACAAATTCGGATATAACGTGGTAAAGCAGCGCTCTGGGGCGGCGGGGCTGCGCGCTCGAGCGGATCAAAGCAAGTTCAATATAACGCGGTTTCACCTATAATGCGGTAAGATTTTTTGGCTCCCGAGGACAGCGTTATATCGGGGTACAGGTGTATTGGCCCAACATTCTCTTTCTTCCTGTCCTCTGGAACTTCCCCCAAGGCTCCTAGAGTTATTGAAAATCAACAGTAATGGTCCAGCGAGTTTCTTGGCCTGCGCCTTTAAAAGTCTTGGATTACATTAGTTATCCCATCCTGCTGATTTAAAAATATCTGACTTTAGTAGTTGCTCTTTAACATACTCTTATGTTGCTATGGGAATGGGAAGTATTTTATAATAATCTTCATCCTCATCATCATCTCTGACATGACTACACTGGCTGTGTTTTTTCACAAATACAGAACAGCAATATATATTAAGCACTTCTGCCTTTTCTGCTTTTTCCTTGACAGCCCTACCAAGAGGGAGAAAGGGGTGCTTCATGGAAGAAGTAACTAAATAGGCTAGCGTAAGGCACCCAAACTACAACTCCCATAAGGCACCATGGCACTAGTTTGAATAAAAAATTTCAGTTTTTAGCCAAAATATTTGGCTGAAAACTCAAAATTTTCCGTGACCCCCACTTCCCTATTTTCCAACTCACTCTGCTAGGAGCTCCCCACAACCAGCACTCCTGAACCGTGACCTACATCAGCCATTCCTAGTCTGTGGTCCATGGAACATGTGGCTGGAGCTCTGTGGAGGGCAGACTGGGAATGCGGTGGTTCTTATTTCCAGCTGCTAAAATGCATGAATGGAAGCACAAGCTCCCTTTCCTGTTTTCTACAGCTGCCCCACGGAGGTTATGTGATTGAGGGGCAGTGATGAGTGGGAAGGGGCGACTCTACGGAACACTCTCCAAGATGCGACAGAGTCCTGTGGCACCTTATAGACTAACAGACATATTGCAGCATAAGCTTTCGTGGGTGAATACCCACTTTGTCAGATGCATGTAGTGGAAATTTCCAGAGGCAGGTATAAATATGTATAAATATACCTGCCTCTGGAAATTTCCACTACACGTGTCTGATGAAGTGGGTATTCACCCACGAAAGCTTATGCTCCAATACGTCTGTTAGTCTATAAAGTGCCACAGGACTCTTTGTCGCTTTTTACAGATCCAGACTAACATGGCTACCCCTCTGATACTCTCCAAGATGTTTCCTTTCTTGTCTTTCCTGGGGAGAGCCTGGCGTGCTGGACGGGTGGAGTGACCACTCAGCCCAGCAAGGGCTCTGAGCTGAAGCAGCAGTTCAGTTTGGTCCCTTCATGCTCACTCTCTCTGGGCTTGTGCTGCTGCTGCTGCTTTTGGATGGAGACTGTAGGAAGTCGTAGCATTTCTGCTGAGCACAGTCAGAGAGGAAAATACCCTCCTGCTGGGAGAGGCTGGTTGTCTTAAGCCGTATTTCTAGTGGGCACCAAAGGCCCAGTGCCCGCCTGGCCAGTGCTCCTAGGCCTGGGATGGAGGGAGAGGCAAAGGTGTAGTGCGGGAGCTCGTTGCATGCAAATAGGAAGAGAATTGTTCAGAGCCAGGACTCTACCCAGTGCAAGGGAATGACGCATCCCTTTCCCCAAAAACGTTATAATCCAGGATCACAGCCCCTGGAAAAACCTGAAATGTGAGTGTGTATGTGAGTGTGTGTGTGTAGTGGGGTGCGTAGAGGTGTGTGTTGGGGGGCTGCTGGGGATAGGGAACATCGCAACACCCCCATTGCCAGGAAGGCTGCTGGAGCCAGAGTTCCAGGTGCTCAGCGCTGTTCTCAACTGGAGCTGCTGGGTGCCCACTGCTTTTGACAATCTGGCCGCTTGGCTGAGCGGACTAAGTGGGAGCTGAGCTGCTCTGGAAGTGCTGGGAGACCGAAATGCGCAGAGTGTGGGCTGTGGGGAGAGTGAGGTGGGCCTGGGGGGTTGTTGGCCCCATCGCAAGCGTCAGGCAGCGGAATAAAACAAGCAAAGCCCAGGAGGGAGAGACAAAGCCTGAGTCGAGGATAAGCCTGGGCCCTGTCACGGTGCTGTGTGCCTGTCAGTCAAGGAGCAGAAGCCAGTCCGGAATGAGGAACCACCCTGTGCCCTTAGGGTGTGTGGGAGAGGGGTCTGAGTCAGATGGAGAAGTCCTAATGGCAGAACCAGGGGAGCAGCTGGGCCTGGTGTCTGACTGCTGCCTGCATCCTTCTTCAGGTAGGACCCTGCTCTTTGCTCTTGGGACTGTTGTGGGGCTGGGCTAGCCCGGCTGTCCCGAAGGACAGCCCCTCCCTTCTCCACGGACTGGGGGGGGGGGAGGGGGTTAAAGCCCATAGATGGCACTGAAGGGGCTTTGAGTTGGAAGCTGGGGAGGGTGGAAAAGACACAAGAAGGAGCTGTACCGCCCCCTGGGACTCTACTGAGGACAGCCCCAGTACTCTTGTCACTGGGGCAAAGGGTTTGGGAGCTCAGGTATTGGGCTGTCAGCATGAGCTCCTGCTCTAAGCTAGAACTCCAGCCCACCATAGTTACCTTCACCAGCCCAGGGTGTCTCAGTGGGACACAGCAGCCAGTGCCCAGGACCATGTGCTAGGGGGAGGAGGGGAGGCGTGACTGGGACAGAGGGGTCTGGGGAGAGCATTAGACTGTCCTGGAGGGATAGGGGGGCACATACAGTCTCTGCACTGAGAAGCAATTGGGCAGGGCTTGCTGCCTGTCTCTGTTGTGCACTTGGAGAGCTCCTCCGAGGAATCGAATTGAGCACCAGGGAAATGCCTAAAATACACACAACCCCCTGCTGTGCCGGCAGCTCATTCCCTTGGCCATGGAAACAGCCCAGCACCTCTGCCAAGGAAGACCAGATGGGGGAGGCTGGCTTTGCCGTCTCTGTGGGTGATTGTGGGGCTTCGCACTTTGTATGGCTGAGATCCTGGAATACTGCGCCGAGTAACCCGAGACGCCCACCCCAACACCTCCCCCACGACCCCACTACCATGGCTGAGTGGCACAGGCAGGGGCCGGGCTCCTGACTCTGCCCTGCCCTGCAGTGAGTTACTCACACCTGTGCAAAGTGGGTGCAGAATGGCTGCCTTGAACACCTGGGTCCCTCCTCTCTTCTCCCTGGGCCCCTGCACCCACCAGAGTGTCCCTAAAGGAGGCGACTTTACAAAGGTGAAAGTGGGACCTCCGGGGTTATCAGCTCTGTAGAGAAGAGAAGTGTTTTCTGAGGCAGCACCACAGGGCTTACTCCCCAGATGGCCTCAGCCTGAGGAAACGTCAGAGCCCAGGGAGGCCCATCCAGAATGATCTGCGCAGCTGCTGGGAGCTGAACCCTAGAGACTAGGACCCTGCTGTGCTGACGAGTTTGCAATGGTCATGAGGCTGAGAAGGTCAGTTAGTGGTGGGGTTGGCCTGTGGCTGGTTAATGCCGGGGCTCCCCCAGGGTGGCTGGTGTCAAAACAAGCTCTTGGCTCTACTGGGATCCCCATTCCTTAGTGCATTCCCTGCTAGACACAATTCCTCTGGTCTCTAGGTTACGGCTTCACTGCAGGGAGACGTGTAAGTCCCATCTCAGACAGACATACATGCACTGAGCTAACATGAGACAACTAGCAAGTAGCAGCAGCGGTGCGGCTAGACACCTGAGCATGTACCTGGGACCTGAGATGGGGTTGTCATCAGGCAGCCGGCCTGCACTACCACAGCTATGCTGCTGTTCTCAGCGTGCCGGCTCCATCAGAGCTAGCCCATGTACATCTACCCGAGCTGGGAATTGCACCTCCAGCTCCAGTGTGGATGAACCCTAGAGAGAACCAATCAGCTCTCCCAAGCCAGGGCAGTGCTGAGATCTGAGGCTTGGGTTGTGATGGGGACTACAGCATCCCTGGATCCAGCACATGGCGAACACCCTGCCGCAGGCTCCTGGGGACCGGCACCTGCACGAGGTCGGGGGTTGGGCTCCCAGCCAAGGGTTCATGCTAGGCAGTGCTGTGCTATAAACAGCACTCCCAGGGCAGTGGAAGGGGAAGCAGGAAAGCAGCAGACATCCAACAGAGCTGCAGGTGTATGTGTGAAGGGGCTGAGGAAATCTCCTGGGGGAGGGAGATTGTCAGGCTGGGTGGGCAGACGGTCAGCTCCCAGGGGGACAGCAACTTGGCTGTAGGACCGAGGTACAGTCCTAGTGGAGCCCAGGCCCCTCAAATCCCTCCTTTTCTGGAGAGGCTGAGCTTAGTGAGACCCACTGCCAGGGGCTTGTGTCAGACATGGCCCTGTGCCATGTGTACAGATGCCTGGGCACAACCCCGCCTGGGCAGCTGGCTGCCCTTGCGCGCCTGCCTTCACACGGAGCACAAGGCTGCCTCCTCTCCAGCAAACCTGTTGTGGGGCTTGCAGCGCCCCGACCCCTGCCGGAGACCTGAGCACATGTCCTCAGCACACTGGTTTGCACAGTGCATAACCCAGGCCAACTCCACCCTGGCCCTCCTTCCTCTGATCTGCCTCTAACGGGGCCCCAGAGGGCAGCGTGTGGCACAGGGCCCCTTCCCAAGGGGCATGAGGCACTAGCATCATCAGTGGCTGGGGCTAGGTGCTCAGCCAGGTCCATTAGAAGCCCAGGACCCCCATGTGCTGGGCACTGCCCCAGAAGAGGGGGGGATTACAGGGCGAAGGTCATTCCCTGCACGGAGGTGGCAGGCCCAAAACTGCCTGCCCAGCACTTTGTGCTGTGCCTGTCTGAGCTTGCAGAAGGAGTGGGGTTGGAGATGGGGACAGGAAGGGAGAGCGGAGTCGCAGCAGGGTCACGGGGCCTGGTTTCGGGAAGGCTGCAGGATGTGGTTAGCCACAGGCCACACGCAAGGTTAGAGCACGGGCATGGGGGACTCAGAGCCTACAATGAAAATAAACCTCCACCCAGACCGCTGGTGGGGTGTTAGCCTGGCACTGCCATGCTAGGCAGGGCCTGATCCCCCAGCACCACTCTTAGGCCAGGAGCCTCATTGGGATAAAGCTCACCGGGGTGATGGGGAATGTCTGCAGGAGTTAACATGGCACCCAGCACATGAGGGCCCCGGGTTGGCCGAGCTGCGGGAAGGGACACACATGGGACCAAAAGCTAAGGGAGGGGACACACATAGGACCCAGGGCTGGGGGTGGAGACACACATGGGACCCAGGGGCTGGGGGAGATTATATGTGTGGGACTCAGTGCTGGCCGAGCTGGGGAAGGGGACACGTGGGACCCAGGGCTGCGGGAGATGACACATGGGACCCAGGGCTGGGGGAGATGACAGACATGGGACCCAAGGATGGGGCATGGATCACTTGCTGGAGGATTCTCTGCACCTTGAGGTCTTTAAACCACGTTTTGAAGACTTCAGTAACTCAGGCATAGGTTAGGGATTTGGGTGGGTGATATTCTGTGGCCTGCTTTGTGCAGTAGGTCAGAGTAGATGATCATAGTGGTCCCTTCTGACCTTAAAGTCTATGAGTCTATGAGACATGTGGGACCCAGGCCTGGCTGAGCTGGGGGAGGGGACACGCCTGGGACCCACGGCTGAGGGAGGGGACACACGTGGAACCCAGGGCTGGCTGAGCTGGTTACACCCCACTCAACAGCGCACATGCTGACCCCACCACCTGTGGAATTGGAGGCTGGAGCTGGGGCTGCAGATCTGGGTGATGTCTCTCTTCTATTCTCCAGGGGTTTCCCACTCTGCTCAGGCTGGTGCAGGATGGAGCCTGGAGAGGCTCAGTCGTGCTGCAGGCTGGCCTCACCCCGAGAACCATACTTGCCGTGGCTGGACGGATGGGCAAGGGAAGGAGGGTCCCGCCCTGCTGCAGGCGGTGGCTCCCTGTGGCGTGGGAGGGTTTTCCTGTGTCCCTCTCCCTGTGTGCAGCACGGTTGGGCTCCTGGTATAGGGGCTGCACGGAGCTGCCTCTTTCCTCTTTGCACCAGAAACTCCAGCATTTCACAATTGCTGCTGCCACGATAGAGCATGGGGAGCTAGGAACTCCCTTAGCCCCACCCCACTGCCCCGAGCCCCCAGAACCCACGAGGGAGAGCCAGGGGACACTGACACCCCTTTGTTACCGAAATATCGGGTCCACCTAGCTGAGAGCCAATAACAGCCAGACAGGGATAAGGAAGAGTTGCTTTATTCTGCAGAAGAAAGGAGAGCTTTGCACCTTAGTACAAAAACTCTGTCTTACACACATTTTACAGATCCTTTATACACATTCAGACAAAGGTCCTTGCAGTGTTAACACTTGATTGGTGGTTATCAGACCCGTGCTTTTGCTATCTGGTCAGTGAAAACCGGCTTGGGACCAGCTCCAACTACCTTAAGGCCTTGAAGGGAAGACAGATGAAAAGTTCAGGCTATTGTGTACTTGAAGTATCTGCTTTCCCCCTAATGGCCACTGGTTGACATAAAGGCTGCTCTGTTAAGGGGGGGTCACTAGTAACTTTCACCTCAGCTAGAGGCAGGGGCGGCTCTATGTATTTTGCCACCCCAAGCACGGAAGTCAGGCGGCTTTCGGCGGAGTGCCTGTGGGCGGTCCGCTGGTAACGCAGATTTGGCGGCATGCCTGCGGGAGGTCCGCTGGTCCCGTGCCTTTGGCGTACCCGCTGCCAAATTGCTGCCGAAACCGTGGGACCGGCAGACCTACCGCAGGCATGCCGCTGAAGGCTCCCTGACTGCCGCTCCCACAGTGATCGGCAGGCCGCCCCCCGCGGCTTGCCACCCCAGGCACGCACTTGGTGCGCTGGTGCCTGGAGCCGCCCCTGGCTAGAGGCAGAAAAATTGGTGAGCAAAACCCTGTCTCCCTGGGATACTCTGGAAGTTCCCCACCTCTGCCATCATCAGCCTCCCCAGCATGGGTCAGGGGGAAGGAAGGGCGAGGCTGCTTCTGAATTTGGGAAAGAAAGTTCTGTGGGGTGAATGAGAAGCAGGACAGCTGGTCCTTGCTCCCGGTGGGGGCACTATGGGTGGAAAAGCCTAGGGTGTCTGGGGCCAGGTGTTACAACTCCTGGTTATTGGAGGCTTGGAATGCCAGGGCACAGGCAGCTGTCGGAGCAACCCGCTGTGCCTGTCTGAACATGGGGTAGGTAGGCACACTGCTCATCCAGTCTGGGCATGTGGGGCAGCAGCTGTCTCTGACTGGCCTGGACTGTGAGCCCCAGCAGTGTCTGGGCTATGCTGCCGAAACTGGGCCAGGCATGCTAACAAGGACTGGTTGGGAGCTGGGTACGGAGCCCTGCCACAAGCCGGGTTGTATCTGGCAGGACCTGGCCCAGCACGCCAGCCTCGCCCCTTGCTTTAAGGAGTGTCTTCCCCATTCCCAGCATCCCCGCAGAGAGTCCCCCTCCCCTGCGGTAACACCCCACTCCACTGTGCTGGGCCCGGAGAGGGTGCAAAGCCCTGGCTGATGCTGCCTGGGAGGGAGGCACTTTGGGGGACTGATGGAGGGATGGTGCTGGGAAGGGGAGAGTGAGCCAAGCAGCCCCTCCCCCAGAGACCACCCCCCGGCATCAGGGGCTACTCCCGGGCAGGAGAGGTGAAGGGGCCTGGTCTCTGGCAGGCAGGAGCCTGGAGAGTACGATACTGTAGATGGATTAAGGTGGGCTGGAGGCCTGCATGGCTTTAAACATGCAGAGCTGGGCTCTGACACAAGAGTAGTGGCCCCTTGCTGGGGTGCAGGGGTGGGCTGCCTGCAGGGGGCAGGGAGGAATGATTTTCCCCAAGTCAATTCTTACACAACTGCCTAGGCTCATGTGAGGGAGGGATAGCTCAGTGGTTTGAGCATTGGCCTGCTAAACTCAGGGTTGTGTGTCAGCCCAGATGGCCCAGTGCTCTGGCTGGGACTGTGCTGTGAGTGCAAACCTTATACCTGCCAGGGGGCCGAGTAGCATGGGCTTGGGCTGCCTCAGGAGATGGGGGTCACCTTGTCTCTGCTATGCCTTGCAGATCTCTTCACCGGCCACCGCCCACTGCCTAACCAAATGCATCTGAGCTACCAAGAGCAGCCCTGCTTCATGCCCATGGCTGACACCCTATATGGCAGCAGCAGTGCCCCACCTGCCAGCCATGCAGACCCACTGATGGCCTCCAGAGCCCTGCCTGCCAGCTACGTTGATGCCCCAATCCCGCCCAATGGCCATCTACAGGTGAGCAGGTCTCCAGGCAGGGATCACATCCTGGTCTGCTTCTCTCTGGCCCTGGGATTGCTCTGCCCTCTGTGTTTGCTTCATCGAGGCAATGGTGCCAGGCCCCTGTGCTGCTGCGCAGCGGGCTCTGTCCCCGTCTCCCTTGCTGTCTGTTATCCCTGTCCCTCTCAGTCCTGGTCCAATCCAGCAGTCCAGGGGCAAACGCTCTGTAATCTGCCTCTGTCTCTTTCAGTCTAGCAGCAACTGCTCCTCCCGGCTCAGCCTGCCTGGCTCATTCCTCAGCCCTGATTTCCAGCCAGCCCCGCAGCCCGTGGACCCCCGCAGCGGCCTGTGCTCTGACCTCAAGCACAAGCCCTCGCTCCATTATGGGCTCCCCAGCAAGAGTCTCAGCATGGAGCCCTTCGCCCCTTCCTACTGCACCCCAGCAGCCCCCCCAGGAGCCTTCCTGCTGGGCCAGGACCCCCTGTACCCACCGGCTTCAGCACCGAGATCCAAATTCCATTACTCCAGCTCCATTAGTGGCTCTTCACTGTCCACACCATGCTTTACCCAGCATGCACCAGGCTTGAGCTACAGCGTGGACCTTCTGCCAACAGCATACCCTGCTCTGTCCAGTGCCCAGCCCCTGCCCCCAGTGATGCGGAGCGGCCCCAGGTTTGCCACCCCTAAAGAGCAGTCGCCGCCTGGGGGCAGCAGGCCAATGGTGAAGCCAGCCAGCCCCAAGACAAAGAGACCCATGGGACTCCCTGTGCCCACGCGTGTGGCTGTGCCCAACCCCTGCCTGACCCAGCTCCTGACTGCAGGTAACAGGGTGGGGGATTGCTTTGGGGGGGTTGCTGTTTGCCGCTGGCTGAGGGCATCGGACTGCCCCCATCTGGCCAGCTGGCTTCATTCAGCTGGAGTGGGAAGCTGGTACCAGGCTGTTGGGCAGGAGGATGTCTTCCCCCCCACCCCCACCCACAGTGGCAGATGGGCTGACCCTGCGTTCTAGAGAGGGGAAGGGGAGCTGATATCTGGGCACGGGCTGGTAGCGCCCCCTCTCTGGGATCATTACTCATCTCATTCGATGCCACTCTCCATGGCACTGCGTTGCTGCAGGCACCTAGCCTCCTCTCTTCATGCCAGCGATACTCTTTCCCTCACCTGCTGATCCACAGGCTGCCATGATGCGGAGGAAGCATCCAGGGCAGGAGAGAGCGAGGGGGGGAGGGAGCAGGAGGTCTGGCAGAGGAGGAGGGGTGCAGAGAAATGAGTCTGAGATGGTGGCTGAAATGTAGGAGGAGTCACCTGGGAGCCTGAGTTTGGGAATCGCTGCCTGCAGGAGGCACTGGGAGTGAGAACCTTGAGCCGCTGGCCAAGGGCATGAGGTGCTAACAGGGCAGTGGTGTCTCAGCAGGCAGGTGAGGACAGGTGATCACAGCACCTGTATCTGAGGCTGCAGGGAGCCCCAGAAGGGCACAGGGCAGGGGGTGACTCTACCTCGGCTCGGAGGAGGCCGTTGGTGACCCTGGCGAGGGCAGGATGGGTGCAGTTGTCCATAGGGTGCTGTGAGTGTCCGGCTGTGGGACAGGATCTGAACCCTGGGCCCAATGCTAGTCACACAGATTGGGAGATTGGTTAGCACTGCCCTTTTACCCCCTGGGATCATTCACCTCTCAGTGCAGTGCCCTGCCCCCGGAGCCCATGACAGTGACCGCCCTCTCGGGGGAGCCAGGGGACCTGCAGTCTGAGCAGTTTGGGGGGAGCTGCCCTTCCCCAGGTCAGGTACCGCGGCCCCTCAGCTCTGGGTGACCACCTGGAAGAGAGGGGGAACTCAATGGCTGCAGTACCTCAGCAGGCACAGTCTGGGCCAGACATTCAAAAGAACATAAGAGTGACCATAGTGGGTCAGACCAAAGGTCCATCTAGCCCAGTATCTTGTCTTCCAACGGTGGCCAATGCCAGGTGCTTCAGAGGGAATGAGCAGAACAGGTCACCATAAAGTGATCCATCCCGTCGCCCATTGCCAGCTTCTGGCAAACAGAGGCTAGAGACACCATCCCTGCCCGTCCTGGCTAATAGCCATTGATGGACATAATATCATTAGAATGGCCATACTTGGTCAGAACAAAAGTCCATCTAGCCCAGTATCCTGTCTACCGACAGTGGCCAATGCCAGGTGTCCCAGAGGGAGTGAATCTAACAGGTAATGATCAAGTGATCTCTCTCCTGCCATCCATCTCCACCCTCTGACAAACAGAGGCTAGGGATACCATTCCTTACCCATCCTGGCTAATAGCCATTAATGGACTTAACCTCCATGAATTTATCCAGTTCTCTTTTAAACGCTGTTATAGTCCTAGCCTTCACAACCTCCTCAGGCAAGGAGTTCCACAAGTTGACTGTGCGCTGTGTGAAGAACTTCCCTTTATTTGTTTAAACCTGCTGCCCATTAATTTCATTTGGTGGCCCCTAGTTCTTGTATTATGGGAATAAGTAAATAACTTTTCCTTATTTACTTTCTCCACATCACTCATGATTTTATATACCTCTATCATATCCCCCCCCTTAGTCTCCTCTTTTCCAAGCTGAAAAGTCCTAGCCTCTTTAATCTCTCCTCATATGGGACCCGTTCCAAACCCCTAATCATTTTAGTTGCTCTTCTCTGAACCTTTTCTAATGCCAGTATATCTTTTTTGAGATGAGGAGACCACATCTGTACGCAGTATTCAAGATGTGGGCGTACCATGGATTTATATAAGGGCAATAAGATATTCTCTATCCCCTTTTTAATGATTCCTAACATCCTGTTTGCTTTTTTGACCGCCTCTGCACACTGCGTGGACGCCTTCAGAGAACTATCCATGATGACTCCAAGATCTTTTTCCTGATTAGTTGTAGCTAAATTAGCCCCCATCATATTATATGTATAGTTGGGGTTATTTTTTCCAATGTGCATTACTTTACATTTATCCACATTAATTTCATTTGCCATTTTGTTGCCCAATCACTTAGTTTTGTGAGATCTTTTTTACGTTCTCCACCATCTGCTTTGGTCTTAACTATCTTGAGCAGTTTAGTATCATCTGCAACTTTGCCACCTCACTTTTTACCCCTTTCTCCAGATCATTCATGAATAAGTTGAATAGGATTGGTCCTAGGACTGACCCTTGGGGAACACCACTAGTTACCTCTCTCCATTCTGAAAATTTACCATTTATTCCTACCCTTTGTCTTTTAACCAGTTCTCAATCAATGAAAAGATCTTCCCTCTTATCCCATGACAACTTAATTTATGTCAGAGCCTTTGGTGAGGGACCTTGTCAAAGGCTTTCTGGCTATCTAAGTATACTATGTCCACTGGATCCCCCTTGTCCACATGTTTGTTGACCCCTTCAAAGAACTCTAATAGATTAGTAAGACAGGATTTCCCTTTACAGAAACCATGTTGACTTTTGCCCAACAATTTATATTCTTCTATGTGTCTGACAGTTTTATTCTTTACTATTGTTTCAACTAATTTGCCCGGTACTGATGTTAGACTTACAGCTCTGTAATTTCCGGGATCATCTCTAGAGCTCTTTTTAAATATTGTTGTTACATTAGCTATCTTCCAGTCATTGGGTACAGAAGCCAATTTAAAGGACAGGTTACAAACCATAGTTAATAGTTCCGCAACTTCACATTTGAGTTCTTTCAGAACTCTTGGGTGAATGCCATCTGGTCCCGGTGACTTGTTACTGTTAAGTTTATCAATTAATTCC
>NC_048315.1:22515576-22589160 GCF_013100865.1 Trachemys scripta elegans | reverse complement strand
GGGCACTGGTTGGAGCTGGGGGGGCATTGGGGCTGGAGGAGCAGGGGGTGTCTCAGGGCAGGAGCGCGGGGCCCTGGGGGGGCTGGGGGGGGCATTGGGGCTGGACAAGTAGGGTGTGTCTCAGGGCACAAGCGAGGGGCACTGGTGCAGCTTGGGAGGGCATTGAGGCTGAACGAGCAGAGGGTGTCTCAGGGCAGGAGTGAGGGGCACTGGTGGAGCTGGCATGGCATTGGAGCTGGACGAGCAGGGGGTGTCTCAGGGCAGGAGCGAGGGGCACTGGTGGAGCTCGGGGTCATTGGGGCTGGACGAGGAGGTTGTGGATCAGGGCAGGAGCAAGGGGCACTTGTGGAGCTGGGGGGGCATTGGGGCTGGACGAGGAGAGGGTGTCTTAGGGCAGGAGCAGGGGGCAGTGGTGCAGCTCGGGGTCATTGGGGCTGGACAAGAAGGTTGTGGGTCAGGGCAGGAGCGAGGGGCACTGGTGAAACTGTGGGGGCATTGGGGCTGCACGAACAGGGGGTACATCAGATCATAGATCTCAGGAATGTAGGACATGAAGGCACCTTGAGACATCTTCTAGTCTGTCTCCTGCACTGACAGGTGTTGTCTAGACCATCCCTGACAGTTGTTTGTCTACCCTGCTCTTGAAAGCTCCAGTGATGGATATTCCGCAACTTCCCTAGGCAATTTGTTCCAGTGCTTAACCACCCTGACAGTCAGGAAGTTCTTCCTAGTGTCCAACCTAAACCTCACTTGCTGCAATTTAAGCCCATTGCTTCTTGTCCTTTCTTCAGTGGCTAAGGAGAACAATTTATCACCCTCCTGTTTATAACAATCTTTTATGTACCTGAAGACTATCATGTCCCCCATTCCCAGACCTGAAGAAGAGCTCTGTGTGGCTCGAAAGCTTGTCTCTTTCACCAACAGAAGTTTGTCCAATAAAAGATATTACCTCACCCACCTTGTTTCATCATATCCCCCCCAGTTTTCTCTTCTCCAGACTAAACAAACCCAGTTTTTTCAATCTTCCCTTATAGGTCATGTTTTCTAGACCTTGAAACATTTTTGTTGCTCTTCTCTGGATTTTCTCCAGTTTGTCCACATCTTTCCCAAAGTATGGTGCTCAGAACTCAGCACAATACTTCAGGTGAGGACTAATCAATGCAGAGTAGAGTGAAAGAATTATTTCCTGTGTCTTGCTTACAACACTCCAGTTAGTACAGCCCAGAAAATGTTTGCTTTTTTTGCAACAGTATTACATTGTTGGCCCACATTCAGTTTTTTGATCAACTATAACCCCCAGATCCTTTTCTGCAGAACTCCTTCTTAGGCAGTCATTTCCCATTTTGTATTTGTGCAGTTGTTTATTCCTTCCTAAGTGGAGTACTTTGCATTTGTCCTTATTGAATTTCCTCCTCTTTACTTTAGACCATTTCTCCAGTTTGTCCAGATCATTTTGAATTATAATCCTACCCTCCAAAGCACTTGCAACCCCTCCCAGCTTAGTATCATTTGCAAACTTTATAAGTGTACTCTCTATGCCATTATCTAAATCATTTGTGAAGCTATTGAATAGAACCGGAACCAGGACAGATCCTTGCGGGACCCCACTCGATATGCCCTTCCAGCTTGATTGTGACTTGAGCCATTGATAACCACTCTCTATGCACAGTTTTGGAGCCAGTTGTGCACCCACCTTATAGTAAGTTCATCTAGGTTGTATTTCCCTACTTTGTTTATGAGGTCATGTGAGACAGTATCAGAAGCCTTACTAAAGTCAAGATATACCACATCTATCGTTTCCCCTCATCCACAAGTCTTGTTACCATGTCAAAGAAGGATATTATATTGGTTTGACATGATTTTTTCTTTACAAATCCATGTTGACTGTTGCTTATCATCTTATTATCTTCTAGGTGCTTAACAAATTGATTGTTTGATTATTTGCTCCATTATCTTTCCGGGTACAAAAGTTAAGCTGACTGATCTGTATTTCCCTGGGTTTTCCTTATTCCCCTTTTTATAGACAGATACTATATTTGCCTTTTCCTGTCCTCTGGGATCTGTCCCGTCCTCCACAAGTTCTCAAATATAATTGCTAATGGCTCAAAGATCTCTTCAGTCAGTTCTTTGAGTATTCTAGGATGTATTTCATCAAGTTTGAAGACCTCTAACTTGTCTAAGTAATTCTTAACTTGTTCTTTCCCTATTTTAGCCTCATATCCTGCCCCATTTACACTGATGTTCTCTATGTTAGTTGTCCAATCATTGCTAACTTTTTTGGTGAAAACTGAAATAAAAAAGGCATTTAACACTTCAGCCAATGCTGCATTTTTTGTTATTGTCTTTCCCTCCTCATTTAATAATGGGCCTACCCTGTCCCTGGTCTTCCTCTTGCTTCTCATGTATTTGTAAAATACTTTCCTGTTACCCTTTATATCCCTAGCTAGTTTAATCTTATTTTGTGCATTTACCTTTCTAATTTTGTCCCTAAATGCTTGTGTTGTTTGTTTATATTCATCCTTTGTAATTTTATCTAGTTTCCACTTCTTGTATGACACTTTTTTGAGTTTCAGGTAATTGAAGATCTCTTGGTTAAGCCAGGGTGGCCTCTTATCATATTTCCTATCTTTCCTACGCAGTGGAATAGTTTGCTTTTGTGCCCTTAATCATGTCCCTTTGAAAAATTGCCAACTCTCCTGAACTCTTTTTTCCCTTAAACTGGCTTCCCATGGGATCTTACCTACTGATTCTCTGAGTCTGGTAAAGTGCCTTCTCAAAGTCCATTGTCTTTATTCTGCGGTTTTCCCTCCTACCATTCCTTAGAACCACAAATTCTGTCATTTCATGGTCACCTTCACCCAAGCTGCCTTCCACCTTCAGATTCTCAGCTAGTTCCTCCTTGTTTGTCAGAATCAAATCCAAAACAGCCTCCCCCCTAGTCACTTTCTCCACCTTCTGTAATAAAAAGTTGTCTCCAATGCATCCCTAGAACTTGTTGGATAATCTGTGCCCTGCTGTGTTATTTTCCCAATAGATGTCTGAGTAGTTGAAGTCCCCCATCACTACCAAGTCCTGTGCTTTGGTTTTTGGTAGTTGTGTAAAAAACAGTCTCATCCACCTCTTCTTCCAGGTGAGGTGCTCTATAATAGACCCCCTACCATGACATCACCCTTGTTTTTTACCCCTTTTATCCTTTCTCGGAGACTTTCAACAGGTCTGCCTCCCACTGTTGTCTCAGTCTCAGTGCAAGTGTAGATATCTTTGATATACAAGGCAATTCCTCCTCCCCTGCCTGGCCTTCCTGAACAAGCTGTACCCTTCTGTACCAGTATTCCAGTCATGTGAACAATCCCACCAAGTTTCTGTGATGCCAGTTCTGTTCTATTTATGATTATTCACTAGTATTTCTAGTTCTTCCTGTTTATTCCCCATACTTCTTGCATTGGAGATATTTATTACATCGCAGATATTTATTACATTTCCCCTCTATATTCCCTCTGGTCTCTCCTTTGTCAATGCTGTGATTTCCCATGTTCCCCTCAGATTCAGATCCTTCACCCAAGTCTCCATGTTCTAAACTTACCTGTGGGCTTTTGTCAGCTACCCCGTTGGACCTAGTTTAAAGCCCCCTCACTAACTTAGCCAGTCTGTGTCTGAAGACACTCTTTCCCTTCCAAGTCAGGTGGACTCCATCTCTGCTCAGCAGCCCTTCTCGCAACAGGATTCCATGGTCGAGGAAACCAAAGTGAGCGGTGACACCATCAGGGCAGGAGCGAGGGGCATTGGTGGAGCAGGGGGGAATTGGGGCTGGACGAGCAGGGGGTGGGTCAGGGGAGGAATGAAGGGCATCGGAGGAGCGAGGGGGGCACTGGGGACTGGACAAACAGGGAGTGTACAAGGGCAGGAGCGAGGGGTACCAGCAGAGCTTGGGGGGCACTGGGGACTGGACAAACAAGGAGTGTACCAGCACAGGAGCGAGGGGCACTGGCAAAGCTCAGGGGACACTCAGGATGATATTTTACGCCCTGTATTCCAAGTGGAGAGCATTTCCTGAGGTTAAAGAAAATCCCTTTTGCCCCTGCCTGGCTCAGGGCTGGCAAAGAGTCCCTTGGCTGCCAATGGGAGCCGTCTCACATGGCGCTGCTCCCCTGGAGAGGGTCTGTCCCTTTTCCAGTCCCTAGGAGCCCCAGGGCTCATGCCATGTTGCTGTAACCTTGTGAGGAGTTGGGGGCCCTTCCTTCTCCCCATCCCCTTAGGTCTAGTTTGACCGTGAGCCTCACGGGCAGTGACCAGCTCTACTTATCTACTAGACTCAAGCTGCTGTAGGTACTTCAATATCTGTCTCCTGTATGCTGGCTGGGGAAGGGCCCTGGCCCCTTCTCGCCCTTTGCCTCCTGGGTTGCAGGTCTGAGACTTTCAGCCGGGGAGCCCAAAGTGCAAACTCCTTCTCTCTGGCTTCTTTCTTTGCAGGCAGGGGGCCTTGCTGAAGTCCCCTCTGGCTTCCTGCCCCGCATGGCCCAGCTGAGTCCAGGGCTGTCTCCTGGCTCCAGCCCTTCGCAGTCTGTCCCCATCACATTGGCTGTGGCACAGCCAGGATCCCTGCTTGTCCCCAAGACGGAGCAGCTCTCCCCCCCGTCGGCCTGTGGTGAGCGGTGCAGTGTCTCTGACACCTCTTCTTTGATTACCAGAGAGAACAAATGCCCCTGCAGGTGATGCAGGCTCAGCAGCCTTTCAGTGTGGGAAATCCATCTGAAGAAGGCTCCCCCTTATATCGCCAGAGCCAAGCAGGCTGCTGGTGCTGCCCCCCTGAGATCCTCTTGAAGATCCACCCCACCCCTCAGTTCTGTTTATTAACCCAAGAGATGGATGGGTGGGTGTTGACAATACAGAGTGATTGGGATTAGCAGAGACTAGGCAGACGGGTGAGAAAAGAGAGATCCAGAAAAGCCAGGACATGGAGCCACACCAGCGACACGACACCAGAGCCAGCCCTGCTGCCGTACTGCTGTCCTAGAGTGGGCAGAACCATGTGGACAACTTGAACCAGCTTGACTTAGCTGACATGGTCCTGGTGGGTAGCTGCATGCAAGGTCAGTGGGCAGTTCCGGGGGGAACTGATGCCAAATGCTGGAGGGTTCGCCAACAGGGCAACCCAGGGCAGCTGGTTGGAGTCTTCGTCTCAGTGTTTTTTCTGCAAAAAATGTGCCATTCACCAAATGGAAAATGTTCGCAGTAACTCTTCATTCTGCTTGAAATGTTCTGCTTTTACAATGGAAAAAAAAAAAAGAAATCACAATTCTTTCAGTAAAAATATCAACTTGGGTTAAAATGTTTGGTTTTTGGAAAAAGTAATTCAATGTTTAGTTTTCAAAAACCAAAAATGTTTGCCTGAAATGTTTGGTTTTTTTAAACAAACCTTTTTGGGTTGTTTCAGGTTTTCCTTGAAAATCCACATTTTTTTTGCTGGAAGTTTTTGAAAAAAAAAAAAAAGTTCAAAATTACTCAGGGAACATAACTGGCATTTTTTGAGCAGCTCTGAAATTGGTGGGGATCTTCCCACCCCTGCTGGGATCCCGTGCCCACATGAGGTCACCCATTGCAGCGAGAACAGAAAGGGGCAATGAAAAGTACTAGGGGCACCACTATTGGTTAGTGTCAAGGCTTGTAGGGTCTCTCCCGGCTCTACTACTGACCTGCTGTGTGAACTTGGGCGAATCACTTAACTTGCCTAATGAGAATAGCTCATGCCTGCCTCCTGGTGGGATTGAGAAGAGTCGGTAAAGGCACTGATGGAAAGCACTACCGACAGATACGATGCTGTTAGCATGTCAAAAGACAAGGCCTGTTGGGATCAGAAAGGAGCACGGGGAGCTTTGACAGTAAGTGCTGCCCACTCAGCCCCACCCAAAGGGTCTCGTTTTATCTTCCAGCCAGTGACTGGCTGAAGCCTGGACGAGTCTCCCCGGTGCCGGTTGGGGTGCTGACTGCCGGGATCTCGCTGCATCACTCCACCCCCAGCCGGGGTAGGCCGGAGTCCAGCAAGGTATGGAACAGTCCAGGGCTCCCAGGGAGACTATCTCCTCTCTGCCCACCCAATGGGCACAGCCCTGTCCTCCCTGTCCCTCCAGGGCTCCAGACTGCCCGCTTCCCTCCCCTTGTGTTCCCATTGCATCGCATCTGCTCCCCCTGTTGCAATGTCAAGGGGTCTGTCCTGGCCTTGGCTCAGGTGGAGGGTGCTGGGGGTATCCCCCAAACCCCTTGCGGTGCCTGACTCTGCCCCTGCCCTGCAGACAGAGAGCCGCCGCATCACGCACATCTCCGCTGAGCAGAAGAGACGCTTCAACATCAAGCTGGGCTTTGACACCCTGCACGGGCTGGTGAGCACTCTGAGTGCCCAGCCCAGCATCAAGGTGAGTGAGAGGGTAGCAAAGCAAACCCCAAAGCAGGCACTGAGGGCGGGACTGGCAGCTCCCCAGGTGACACCCAGTGCCCAAAGTACCAACCGCAGTGCCCCAGCCCCCCGCAGAGAGTCCCCAGAGCTAGGAGTGGGAGTGCCAGGCTTGGGCTGCATCAGTCATTCAGCTCTGCCCTGGCCAGGCAGCTCCTGGGTGCATCTGCGGCTCTAGGCCCCCAGCCCTTTCCCCAGCTACAGACTCTTGTGGAATCAGGCATTCTGTGCTGACCAACCATCTAGGTCTCGGAGCCCCTGTAGGGGTGGCTGGGGGAGGCTGTGTTTCCCCAAAACCTGATAGGCCCAGCCCCCTGCTGGGGAGCTCCTTCCTCCTGGGAGGCAGAGCGATGGGAGGGAGATGAGGGACAGCCGCAGGAGATCAGCGTCATTCAGCCCCCACATCTGGCCCCTCAGGTCAGCAAGGCCACCACACTGCAGAAGACAGCAGAGTACATCTGCAAGTTGCAGCAGGAGAGGGGCGCCCTGCAGGACGAGGCGCAGCTGCTGCGGGAGCAGATCGAGGAGCTCAATGCAACCATCAAGTAGGATGGGGGGAGAGGGGAGGGGAGCCATGCTGGGGAGGGGAAAGGCAGGGAGGGAAGGGGAGCCTTGCTGGGGAGGGTAAAGGCAGGGAAGGGAGGGGAGCAGACAGGGAGTGTGCTGCAAAGGGTGACCACTCAGTAGGGGGCGCTCTTCCCTTGTCAGTGTTGAACTTAATCCCCCAGCATGATGCAAAGGGGCACTGGGCTGCTTTCTGCTGAATGAGATGTCAAATCTAAAAGGGGGCCCTTCCCATGAGGCTGGCGGTGCAGCGTTGCTGTGCAGTGTGTGCTATCAGCAGCTGCTGTGTTCCACCCCAGAAGTAGCAGCACATCAGTCATGTGGGAGGAGGTTTCCCGCTATGTTTGTAATGCATTTTGGGACCCGGAGATGGAGAGTGCCCCAGCAATGCAGGGTTATTATTAATGGAGCCGAGGCGCACTGCCCCTTTCCATGAAGCGCCCAACCTGCCATGGTGCCAATGGGGGGGGATTAGCCCATGTGGGCACAGTTCCCCATACAGCCCCAGCTCCTCTCTCCACAATTCAGTCACTCTGGTTCGATTGTAAATGCCCCACATAGTCATGCTGGGAGGCTGGGGCTGCAGGGAATGGGCTTGGGGCTGCCTCTGCTACAGTCCTGGGAGCCAGCCCCTCCAGAGTGGGGCAGAACCTGGAGCCCCACACACAGGGGTCTTGGGAAGGATCACCCTCCTGAGGGGAACTGTAGAGCCTGCCAGCCCACCCCACTGGGCCCCAGGTACCAGGGGCAGAATGGGGAGCAGTGGGTGGGCCCCAGCCAGCTTCACCCGGATGCAAGCAATAGCCCGCCCCCGGCAGTCTCCTCCCCCATGGCCAGGTGGAGCGGGGCACCAGGAGCCTGGCACCTCTTAGAGAGCCTGGCATGGTCATCAGTATGGGGCAGCCCTCAATGGGAGAGAGTGCACGGGAAGGTGGGCAGGAGCTGCTCGCTGCCCCTGGGATGAGGGTGCTGCCCACCACCACCTCTTGCTGACTTGTCTCAGAAGTGGGGCTTTCCTCAGGTGACCATCAGCCATGGAATCGCTAATCGCTGGTGATCAGCTCAGCCATGCCTAAGGCCAGTCCATCACTCCCTGCCGCAGCATCCCTCCTGGACAAGACTGGGGCGTGGCAGGGGGTGAAGGCGGCTGGAGAGCTGGGCCTGGGGGTGGGACATTGACTGTTCTCCCCAGTCCCGATCTCCCTGTGTGTGTGCCTGTCAATCGAGGCAGATGCCATCTTCTTGTGCCCCTGCAGCCTGTGCCAGCAGCAGCTGCCCGCCACAGGAGTGCCCATCACCCGCCAGCGCTTCGACCAGATGCGTGACATGTTTGACGAGTATGTCCGCTCCTGCACGCTGCAGAATTGGAAGTTCTGGGTTGTATCCTTGGAGACGGGCACCCCACCCCGTTGTCCCCTGCCCAAACACGTGGGGTCCCTGCAGCTTGGGGTGCTGAGGAGGGCCAAAGATGTTACCATGGTGACAGCCTTCTGGAGGCAGACATCTCACAGCCCCTCCCCTCTTCCATCACCTCTCAAGGGACACCCGTGCCTGCTAGAGCCTGGCTGCTGGGAAATGGCTCTGAGTCCATGGCTTCTATGCCCTGCTCCCGCACCCCAGGCACTGGGACCACAGGTATCAGCCTGCTCCCTGGAGCCAGCTGGAGGTTTTTAAGACTTTGAAGCACGCTCCCCTAGGCTAGTCTCCAGATCCCCTCTGCAGCCCCCAGGGTCCAAGCTGGACTTTTGAATAGCAGTGTCCCCTTACTGCTCCAGCCCAGGGTGTCTCTTACACTGCTCTGCTAGTGAAAAGCAGCCCCTGCAGACTCTACTCACACAGCCAATAGCATGTGAAGGCACACCCAGCAAAGTTACACGAATGCTCCCACAGCCACTCATTAACTGTATACAGGGTGACACCCGCAAATCCCCCAGCCCCAGCCTTGCACCTCAGAAATGTGCATCTCACACTGCTTAAGACCCCCTTGCCCAGTGTAAGCTCATTAATTAGTTCATCATTTCATCAAAGGAAATGATCATGCCACAGCCTTTGTTAACCTGAGTAGAGATTGCCCAGATACTACAGTCAAAACACACTGTCTTGGACAAAATATTAAAACAAGTTTATTAACTAGAGAAAGAGAGATTGTAAGTGATTTTGAGTGATAAAAGCATAAAAGCAGAATTGGTTACAAAAGGAAATAAAGTGATAAAATCACAATTCCTACGGTTTACCATGGCTAATAGTCAGGACCAGATTAACTCTCCTGTGGGCCCGGGGCTATTAGATTTTGTGGGGCCCCTGGTGGTTTAGAGTGGGGGATTGGGCTCAAGCCTGGGGCAGGGGATTGGGATGCGGGAGGGGGTGCAGCTCCAGCTGGGGGTGGATGGGCTCTGGAGTGGGGCCAGGGATGGGACAGGGGGTTGGGGTTCAGCAAGAGGTTTGGGGTGCAGGTTCTGGGAGGGAGTTGGGGTGCAGGCGGCGGCTCTGGGCTGGGGTAGGGGTTTGTGCTGCAGGAGCAGGTGCGGTGTGCAGGTTCTGGCCAAGAGGCGTTTACCTCGGGTGGCTCCTGGTCAGCGGCGCAGCAAGGCTAAGGCAGGATCCTTGCCTGCCCTGGCTCTGTGTTGCTCTTCTCCCCGAGGTGGCCGGCACGTCCAGCCCCTAGGCAGAGGGGCCAGTCCACTCTGCACAGTGTACGCTGCCCATGCTTACAGGCGCCGCCCCTGCAGCTCCCATTGGCTGCGGTACCAGGCCAATGGTAGCTGCAGAGATGGTGCTGGAGGCGGGGGCAGTGCGCAGAGCAGAGATTCCCTGAACGTCCCTTGCCTAGGAGCCACAAGGGCATATCGACAAGCTGCCGCTCACGGCTCCAGCTGGTGCGGAGACATGCCGCTGGCCAGATGAAAAGAAGCTGCAGGCCGCATCCAGCCTGCAGGCATGCAGGGCCCCCCTTAGCCCGCAACCCTGTACTGCAGCCCCTAAAGCCCCTCCATTAACCCGGCCCTGATAATAGTTCTAAAAGCAAAAACCGTTGTCTCACCATAATCTGCAATACATTTCACAGGCTGTTTCTTCTCAGCCTGGGACAACCCCTCCCATAGGCGCTGAGTTTCTAATCTGCCCAGGCCCCGCCCCCACTCCACCCCTTCCCCCAAGGCCCCACCCCCACCCTGCTTCTTCCCACCTCTGCCCCACCTCTTCCCGCCCTCACCCTGCCCCTTCCCCACCCAGTTCCACCCCCTCCCCCGAGCCTGCTGCGCCTCACTCCTCCCCCCATCCTCCCAGCGCCTCCTGAGTCTGACGCCACAAAACAGCCGATCTGCGGCAGGCGGTAGGCACTGGGAGGGAGATGGAGGCGCTGATGGACAGGGCCCGCCGGTGGGCAGGAGGTGCTGGGGTGGGATGGGAAGGTTCTGGTAGGGGAGGCTGCCAATGGGTGCTCAGCACCCACCATTTTTTTCCCTTGGCTGCTCCAGCCCATGAGCACCAACGGAGTCGGTGCCTATGACCCCTCCCACAGTTCAATGATACATCTTGGTCTTTCAAACGATCTTGCTTCCATGTATGGAGGTGGGAGAAGAAAGGTAATGGGGAAGCCATTGTCTCTTATACTCTTTATATCCTCCTCCTCCTCTCTGTGAGGCACACCTACCCCCGGCTGGGGTTCAGATCATCACTCTGTGGTGTACATGAGATTCAAAGCCCCTTTCAGGTGGATTGTAAATTTCTTGCTGACACCATCTGTGTTCTTGATGTTTGAAGCATCTTCAGGGATGACATGCAAGGCCTTTTGTTATTTCTAAGGACCTAGTCTATGGGCATTCCCCAGACTCACAACATGTTTCAGTAACAAACATACAGCAAAATCTCATGACTCCCTACACAATGATGATACACACGTTAACAGGACAGCAATATTCAGTAAATCATGAGTTTTCAAACGATACTTCGCAAGGCATGCTTTGTACAAAATATATCAGAACAAAAGTGGTGAACATGGGGTACAGGGTATCACCTGACACCCCCCACACTCCTGGCATCCACATGCCCTGTAGTCCCCCCGGTGTTGGTTTTAGGACACCTGTCCTTGTTCCCAGCAAGATGCTGTGGGCTTAGAGCTCATGCTCCTGCCCTCCAGATGAGCCATGGCCTGGTCTAGAACCACGCAGGATGGCACTAACTCTGCAGCCTGCTGTGTCGCTCCCCAAGTGCCAGGAGCCAGCAGGAAAGGGGCAGCAGCAGAGTGAGGGACATGGGGGCTGGTCAGTCAGTTCTGCCTTGTGATGGGGAGTCCTTAACTGCTCTGTTCACATCAGTTCAGCATCATCATCCGGCCTCTGTTTGAATCCTTCAATGGCATGGTCTCCACAGCCAGCATGGACAGCCTCAGCCAGACGTCACTAGCCTGGCTGGACCAGTATTGCTCCCTCCCAGCACTTCGGCCTAGTACGTAGTCCCACTTCGTCCCTTGCCTGCCCTGGAGAAGGCAGGGGCTGGCCCTGCCTGGCATTTGCTCCCAGCTTGCAGCCCCTGCTGTTCGTGCCTGAGCTGGGTGGGAAGTCGTCTCACACGTCAGTGCCGTGAACAGGAGAACTGCACTGTGATGGGGGCATGTGAGGGGGCTGTGTTTGCATTGGGGGATGCTGTCTCGGGGGAGTGGCGCTCTCAGAGCCAGCTCTTGGGTTGCCCAAAGCTGCTCTGGCAATGCTCTTCCCCCCTGCCTTGGGGTCAGCAAGGGATTCACTTCCTAGCTCAATTCCGCCCTGGTTCTCCTGCTCCTGAGCTTGGCCAGAGGGCGGTCCAATCTCTACATTAGATGGGGCTCAGGGGCAGGGACCCGCCAAACTGGGATGTGGTTCCGGGAGCAAGGTCAGGATTGGAAGGATGGGGAGGGGAAGACTGGCTTGTTGGATGTACAGTCTCCTGGTCTGCAGCTGCAGCAAGAGACATTGATGGTTTCCCAGTCTCATACTGTGGGCAAAGGGAAAGGCTGCGCATTGCAAACCCAGAGGGAGGAGCAATACTTTTCACATCACACAATTAGCCTGTGGAATTCCCATCCACATGAGCTCCCCAAGGCAAAACTTAGCAGGATTCAACAGGGGATTGGACAAAGGTGCAGATAATGAGAAGCGCCATGGGTACATGGGACAGGATTTAAGCCCTGCCAGGAGTTAGGAGGACACCTCCTCTGGGGCAGGTTATGCCATAGCTGCCTATAAACAGGGATCTTCCTGTGCAGCAGCTGGCCCAGGCCAGTGTGAGAGCCGGGGTATGGGTTAGATGGCCAGGCACGGCGGTCCCTGTGCCCTATGGCAAGCTGACAGACTGCCTGAAGCAGCTCAGAGCCTATCAGCAGAGGACACTGACTCATCCCATTTGGTTTTGTCTCCCCAGCTGTTCTGAGCTCTCTCCGCCAGCTGAGCATTTCCACCTCTATCCTGACTGACCCAGCATGCATACCCGAGCAGGCCACCCAGGCAGTGATGGGGACAGACCCCAGCAACAACTCCTCCTAGTTACAAGGGAGGAGCCTGTCACACCTGGTAAGATGCTCCATTTCTGCAGAACAACCACTCACCTTCACCAGCAAGAGTCTCCTATTGCAGTCTCAGTCCCGCCGTTGCCATACTGCCTCCCGGGGACTGCACCCCCATCCATGTGGTGGGAGGCCGTCAGCAAAAGGAGAGACAAAATCAGTGCATGATCCAGGACACATGCTGTATCAACACATTCCACTACCCAAGATGCTGATGTCCAGAAGAGCTTTGCCTCGGAAAATCCTTTACCTGAAAATAGCACCGTGCAAGGCTACAGAGTAACACAATGGTGGGAAATGCCGCTGGTCTTGGAGAACCTGGTTCCTTCACAATGACTCCCTCCAGGTGCTGATCTCGAACTAAAACACTGGTGTACTCTAACTTGAACAAGAGGCGAAGTAGCAAAAGCTGGTGACTTTAGGGAGAGGGATAGCTCAGTGGTTTGAGTATTGGCCTGCTAAACCCAGGGCTGTGAGTTCAATCCTTGATGGGGCCATTTAGGGATCTGGGGCAAAAATCTGTCTGGGGATTGGTCCTGCTTTGAGCAGGGGGTTGGACTAGATGACCTCCTGAGGTTCCTTCCAACCCTGATGTTCTATGATTCTATTCTAAGTGGAAGCTGAGGGACAACCCCGAATGTGGAGAGCTTAGGCAAACATTTGAACATTGGCTGATGAAGTGCCCTGGCAACGTCCTGTACTCCCAAGGAATTATTGAGATCAGTGAGAACACCAGGTCTTGGCTGCAGTTTTGGAGTGACAAGCTATGATGATGACCAGTGAGAGCAGGGCCCCAAGGGGTTCAGAGGAGCCCAGGGTGCCCACTGAGAGGAGAGCGCCTTCCCCAACTCACTGCTCAGCTCTAGAGGCAGCAACCACTGACCATGGGAGGGAATCACTCAGCTGCATCCCCGGAGATCAAGGGACAGGGAGACCACAAGAGCTGCAGAAAAGCCCACCTCAGCAACAAGATGCTAGTTCCTCATCCCCCACCTGTCCTAGGGATGGAAGTGCTCCTGGAGAGTTGCCAACAATGAGGCTAGTGCATGAAGCTCTTTGTGGTTCCATGGAAGATGCCCCATGAGAAAGTCAGCATCTCTCACTGCCCAAGCCTTATCTTCACAAATATGGCTACTTCTGTTCAGTATGGGAGGGCCTAGACTCTGGATAACCAACTCTATCCAGACTCTTTGTGTGTTTGCTTTAGTCTCCAGCCCATTGTTAATAGCTCCTATGTCCACACTAGGTCTGAGTGGTTACTCTGGCTGGTGGGGGTTAAATTCTAAGCAGTGGTTGTTCTGGTCATATCTCTGGTGGAATCCCCACCTCCCTTTCAATCCAATTTGAACTCAGAAGCTGGCTTCTGGAGTGGAGAATACTGTACAAATCAACAGAAAGCTCCTGTTCATATTGTTGTTGTGCCCAGCTGAATAATTGGGCTGCTCGGTTGTCTCCTGCTGCATTTTGTTGCCCTTTTGCTCCTTTTCCTGTAACGTGAGCAACGTATCTTCTTGTCTCTCATGTTTGGAACAGTAGCTCAAAGGCAGCTGCTGGATTTCCCCTTCATGGGTGTTTCCCAAGCAAATGTTCTCTGTCTTTTAATTTTAGGATGTTCTAGAATGCAGGAGTTTTCCCATGAATGTTGTTTGATGTCATGTTGCCAAAGGAATGTCCTGTTCCTATATCCCATGCATGCCCTGGCTCTGTAAGTAATGGCAGATCCTTTGTGATAAAGAGACTTTGTTCCCTCCCATTTTGATGGTGTATTTCTTAAGTTTTTCAGCATTTCTCACCCTGTTGCTGCCTCTGGATACACAGAACTGAGCAACAGGGGCTCCTGCTGCAAAAAGCCCACACCAAAGGATTCCTCCTTTCCCTGGGCTCTGTAATAGACCAAGTGGAACATACTGTGAATAGATGGTTTGCAAAGGAACAGTGCATAGTAACCTGCACCAGCCCCAGGCAGGTTTCAGGTGCTTATGACTATGCAGGTGTCTCCAGCTGCTGTGCCTGCATACAACCTGCTGGTCCAAGAGCTGGAGCCACAACCTCTGTAAGAAGTGGGGGAAATGCTCCCATATTATGTAAGGGAGAAAAGTCCAACTACAGGGGCTCTGGGAGGGGAGGAGCCAGGGACGCAGGCCACATGCAGGCAGTAGGATGGGGAAGCCACTCACCAGAGCAGAGCCATCTCCGCCAGTAGTGATGCACCCCTGCACCCTCCCTCCTGGACTGTGTCTCATTCCCACACTCACCACCCCCCTGCTGGAGCCCCCAGAGCTCCCCTTGCTTGGCACTGCTGCCTACAGGGTTGGTGTTTCCCCCCGGCGTCTCCTGAGAACAGCCCGGGGTGGGTGTGACAGGCTCAGTCACAGAGACCCCCTTGGGACTGTCACTTTACATGCTGAAATTACCTCTGAGCCCATTTTCCCTGATGGCTTGGGACTCCAGAACCCTGCCTTGTTGAGCCAGACACACTAGTTTGCTGCAACACAGACCCAGGTCTGAACCATGCCCCCCCAAAACTGAAGGCTTTAATTGAAAACCACTCAGCAGGTTACCTATCTCTAGCACCCAAACACCAGTTCCCAATGGGATCCAAACCCCAAATAAATCCATTTTACTCTGTATACAGCTTATACGGGGTAAACTCATGAATTGTCCGCCCTCTATAACACTGATAGAGAGATATGCACAGCTGTTTGCTCCCCCAGGTATTACTCAAATACACTGAGTTTGTTAATAAACAAAAGTGATTTTATTAAGTATAAAAAGTAGGATTTAAGTGGTTTCAAGTGATGACAGACAGAAAAAAGTAAGTCACCAAGCAAAATAAGGCAAAAACACCCAAGTCTAAGCCTAATATATTAAGAAACTGAATACAGGTAAATCTCACCCTCAGAGATGTTCCAATAAGCTTCTTTCACAGACTAGACTCTTTCCTAGTCTGGGCCCAATTCTTTCCCCTAGTAATTCCTTGCTAGTTCCAGCATCTTAGGTGAAAAGCAGGGTTTTTTTCATGACTGGGACCGCTTTGTCCTGCTCCATCCCCTTTTATAGCTTTGGCATAAGGCAGCAGAGGCCCTGACTCCACCCCTACCCTGCCACTTCCCACCCTCATTCCAACCCCTTCCCCAAAGTCCCCGCCCCAACTCCGCCCCCTCCCTGCTCCTATTCCGACTCTCCCAAATCCCCGCCCCGGCCCCACCTCCTCCCCTGAGCACGCCACGTTCCTGCTCCTCCCCCCTCCTTCCCAGAGCTTGCTACAGCTGTTTGGCAGCGGCAAGCACTGAGAGGTAGGCGGAGAAGTAGGGATGTGGAGTGCTCAGCGGAGGAGGAGGTGAGGTGGGGCAGGGCACTTGGCTGCTAGGGGGTGCAGAGCACCCACTAATTTTTCCCCACGGGTTCTCCAGCCCCAGAGCACTCACGGAGTCAGCACCTATGCAAGGCGGAGATCCTTTGTCTCTCTGGGTCCCCATCTCTCCTTCTAAATGGAAAAGCACCAGGTTTAAGATGGATTCCAGTATCATGTGACATGGTCACATGTCACTGTAAGACCTCATGGAAGGCTTGCAGGTAAATAAACCCATTCACAACCAATTGTCCTAGTCAATGGGAGCCATCAAGATCCTAAGCCACATTAATGGCCCACACTTTGCATACTTACAATAGGACCTCAGAGTTATACTTCATATTTCTAGTTTTAGATACATTCATACAAATAGGATGAACACACTCAGTAGATTATAAGCTTTGTAATGATATCTACATAATGAGACCTTTTGCATAAAGCATATTCCAGTTAAATTATATTCACATTTATAAACATATTTCTATAAAACATATGGAATGCAACATCACCGTGGGTTTGCAGTTTTTACCACCGTCTCTGTGTGCAGAGGGAAGGGCATCAAGCTAGAAAACAGTATACAGAGTAGAGTGGCTCTGGTGTCCCACCGTGACACTGGTCTGGCACACAGGGGTGCTGGGTTCTGTTCCTGGGTTGGTGGCTAGTCATGTCATCGTTTTGTGCCTCAGTTTCCCCATCTGCCAAACAAGGCTAATGGAACCAGCCTCCCAGGGAGGGTGCTGTGCAGGAGGGTGAGGGAAGGGCGCAGGGCACTGCTGCCAAGAACCACACAACACCCTTCCCCATCGGTGCAGATAGGGGACAGGTCCAACCAGGTTCACACAGACGTCTGCGGCGGAGCTGGGATCCGAACCCGGGGCTCCAAACTTCGGCCCGCACAGGGCCCTAGCCACGCAGCAAGCGTCTACCCATTGCCTCCAGAGCGCATGCGCACAGGGGATTGCCTGCGGTGCAGCTCTCCCTCAGCAGGGGTTGCTTTACAAGGACCTGTCAGGATGAGCCGCTCATCCCAGAGTAGCGTCTCTGCGCATGCGTAAATGCGACTCCCCTGATGATGACACGCCTCTTCCAAGACTACGCGAGAACTGCGCGTGCCTCTTGCTGTTCATTGAATCGCAATGCAGCCGGCGTGGTCTCAGCGTGCGCGTGACTGCCGCGCCGTGCTCGGCCCCGTGCGCTGAGGTGGCGGCAAGATGGAGGCGGCGGCGGCGCTGATCGGGGTCTCGTTGTTCCTGGGCGCCCTGGTCCTGCTGCTGCTGGCGGCGCTGGGACAGGGCTCGCCGCGGGAGCCGGGCACCGGGGAGCCGGCTGGTAAGCGGCGCCGGGGCCGCCCTCGTTCGGGCCCCGTGCCCAGAGCCCCGCGGGACGCCAGCCCGGCAAGCCAGGCTGGGTCCGTCCAGCTCAGCGGTCTGCCTGCGAGAGCGGCCCGGGCCAGGCGCTGCCGAGGGAGCCAGCGGACCCGGGCGACCCCCGGGGAGCGCGGGGCTGCCGGGGTGGGGGTGGGTCCCGGTGTGCTCAGCACCGGCCCGGGGAACGGGGCTGGGTACGCCCGGCCGGTGTGCGGGATCGCCCGGCTCGGAAGCAGAGCTAGAGCGGGACGGCGAGGCGAAAGCCGCCTGGGAGCTGCAGGGAGTCAAGCCAGGGCGCTAGCTCCCGTCAGCGCTTCCCAGACATCCGGCAGGCCGAGCCGGGGTCTCCTCCGGCCCGGAGCCAGGGACACGGGCTCTTCTAGTCACCCAGGATGGGGACACTAGAGTTTCCGACCCCCTAATTCTGTGCCTCAGCCCCAGTGCTATCCTTCTCCCCAAGTTGTCTGATAGCCCCAAAATCACCCTGCTCTGGGAAACAAGCCTGGTCTCCAGGTCAGGAAAGCTCTCTAGAACAGGGGGTTTCAAACTTTTTTTTCTAGTGACACAGTTAAGAAAATTGTTGAGGCCCGTGGCCCAACAGAGCTGAGGATGAGTGGTTGGAGTGTGGGAGGAGCTCAGGGTTGGGGTGAGGGCTGTGCGGTGGGGCTGGGAATGAAGGCTCAGGATGTGGGAGAGGGCTCTGGGCTGGGGGAGGGGGTTAGGGTGCTGGAGCGGGTCAGGCTCTGGGCTGGGGGTGTGGGCTGTCGGCTTTGGCCTGAGGATGAGGGGCTTGGGGTGCGGGGAGGGGCTCGGGGTTTGGGGGGGGCCCGGGGCGGGGGCAGGGGGTTGGGGCGCAGGCTTACCTCCAGCAGCTTCCCGCCTATTCTGGCGCAACAGACCTCATTGTGCTCCATAAGCAACCAGCAGCACGTCCGGCTCGTAAGCAGAGGCACGCAAGTGGCCCCTCGTGGCTCTCGCCTGCAGGCACAGCGCCCCCGGCCAGTGGGAGTGTGGAGCTGGTACTTGGGGTAGGGGCAGCATGCGGAGCCCTGTATCCTCCCCACCTAGGAGCTAGACCTGTTGGCCGCTTCCGGGGGCACAGCACGGCGCTTTAGTCAGGCGGCACCGCCGCAGGACTTTTAATTGCCTGGTCCGCGGTGCTGATCAGAGGTGCTGTGACCCAGATCTGCTGGCCTGGGTGTGAGTGCTTTCTTCCTTCTGGAGAGAAGCCTTCTATCCGTTTCTGGGGTCTGGGCCCCAGAAGCTATTGAATATTAATGTCAGTCCTCATAATTGGGAATGCAGTATGTCACCTTGATGTAGCTTCAGTCACTGCTTGTGGAGCAGGATAATGTACCAGGCAAACCTGAGTTAAATCGTTTCCATCACACCCTGGAGCAAGGTGACTCTTAGGAATAGTGGTGTATGTTTAATTCGCTAACATTATAATCCTGTTTTGTGTTCTTTTCTTCAGTAAATACTCTGTTCTTGTTGCTTAGGGACAGCCTTAGTGTCCAGGATAAAAAAGAGACCAGTAGACTCGTTTAGTTATATTTTTGCTTCAAGTAGAAATCCAAGAGCCTTTTTTTTTTTTTTTTTTTTATACCACATGTGGAGAAGGACAGGGATATGAGTGCAGGATGACTAGTGGAATACTGTCAGCATGGGAAGGGGAATCTAGGCTGAGTTCCTAGTGGTGATTTTTTTCATATAACTACAATGTTCTTCTACAGCTTTGCATCTGTAAATTACTGGTAAAAACTCTCAACCCTAACTCCAGCATATTTTTTATATATATATATATATATAATATATATATATATATAAAAACATGGTATGTTAACTAGTTTCAGTTTTATGTTTCTAACAATAAGTGGTGCAAGCAATTGCTCCTTATGTTACGTACACGCTTTCATACCTAGACAACTCAGGGCAAGTTAAGGGGGCAATTAATTTCCCACACCCTTCCCAGGAACAACTGATTTATTTTGCTTTACCATGAGAATGTCTTTTTAGGGGCTGTCTATCAGGTGAGAATCTTTTAGCAAAGAGGAGGGAGCAGACTTTCTAAGGAATGCCTTAGCATCAGAGCTGCTTCGTAACTCTTTCGTGTGTCCCATTGTGCATGGTGGGTCTGGTTTACTCGATTTGTCTCTTTGTTTCCTAATGAGATACAGATGTCAGGAAATCACCTTGATGCCTCTCCCTCCTCCTGTTTTTTTTCTAGACCAGAAAGTAAATGGGGAAGCAGTAAGACAGACATCGGGACTGAAGAGACAGAAGCAGCACCAACGAAGCCGCAAGGATAAGCCCCAGCAACACAACTTCATACATCCACTCCTAGCTGCCGCTCTCAAGGTAACTGGCATATCAGTTGGTGAACATCAGCACCTGTTTTTTTTTTTGCCTGGCAACGGACATTGACCTACTGTTATGCATGGGGACAGGTACCAACAGATTTCCATGCATCTGCACACACCTGCTCAGAGATCTGCCATTCAAGCATGAGGCACAAGTTCCCTGCCCGTTCCAGGATGTGCCCTCTTTGGGACTGCTCTGTTTAATGTCTGCAACCCCTGAGCAGCTCCTCCTGGGAACTTGGAAAATGAACACTTCTTGTCATGTCCCTGTCCCCATCCCAATCTGTGATTGCTGCAGCTCCTCACAGACCTCAGTGCCTTCGCATTCCTCTGCTGGGCTCTTCTCTGCTGCTTCAGTCCCCTCTGAAATGCTGAGAGTTCCTTAATGATGGGTAATGTCTCTCCTTTTGTCAGTAGTTGCCTCCTGAAATCAAGCTGCAGGAAGGTGCTGTAGGCAGTCACACAGGCAAGGGGTAGCATGACATGATATGAAAAATGCTATATAACAGCTTGGTGGTATTTTTGGGAGGCAATATAGCCTAGTGGAGAGGGCACTGGATTGAGACTCAGGAGACCTGGGTTCAGTTTCCAGTTCTAACACTGGCCTGCTTAGTGATCTTGACTTCCTTGTGCCTAAGGGCTGGTCTGCACTGGGGGGATCGATCCAAGATACACAACTTCAGCTACGCGAATAGCGTAGCTGAAGTCGAAGTATCTTGGATCGAATTACCTGGGGTCCAGACGGCGCGGGATCGACGGCCGTGGCTCCCCTCGTCGACTGCGCTACCGCCGCTCGCTCTGGTGAAGTTCCGGAGTCGACGGTGAGCGCGTTCGGGGATCAATATATCACGTCTTAACAAGAAGCGATATATTGATCCCGGATAAATCGATTGCTACCCGCTGATATGGCGGGTAGTGAATATGTACCCTAAGTTTCCCCATTTGTAAAATGGGGATAATTATCCCGAACTCCTTTTGGAAGTGCTCTGAGATCTAGTGTTGTGTAAGTGTTAGGAATTATTATAATTCTTCCTATTGTAGCCCACCTCATTCTTCACACACAATCCAGTGTCCATTCCCTCTGACTCACTTGCCCAGTGCCCTGGAGAATCAGCTGTGAAAGGTTTGCCCTGGAACAGTAGAAGAGCAGGGGGAAGGAGAATGGGTGTGAGGACCTAGGGATGGTTGTTGCTATGTTTGGGTGGGAAGGGGGTCTTTGTCCTGTGGGTTTTTGCTCTTGAAGCAGATGGGATTCATGTACATGTTTTTCTCTCTCTATGTCTCAGCTGTGGCCAGTGGTCCCTTCAGCAGGTCTTGGAGCCCTGGGATGGAACAGGCAGATTACCTGTTCCATTCATCACACAGAAAGCTGGTGCTAATCATGTTTTCTGCAGGGTCACAGTGGGAGCGTAACCTGCCTCGACTTCAGTAGCAATGGCAAGTACTTGGTGTCCTGCGCTGATGACCGCACTGTCCGGATCTGGAGCACCAAAGACTTCCTGGAGCGTGAGCACCGCTGCATGCGAGCCAATGTGGAACTGGACCATGCCACACTGGTCTGCTTCAGCCCAGATTCCAGGTGAGAAGTGACTGCTGTGGGTGTGGCCGGGAAATCAAAGCAGGAGACTTACAAAGGAAGGGTTTTCTTTTCCTAGCTTGACAGGATAGCCCTTCTGATTACAAAGGCCTAAGTGGGGGAGCAGGATCTTGTCCAGCACACTGCCCCTGAAGATTTATTAGATCCTTGCTGATCTGAACAAGTAAATTCCCTCACCTGAAAATTAGTTCCTCTTTTCACAGGGTTCAGTGAGTTCAGAATTGGCCTGTTCCTATTTCAGCTTCTTTCTCCCTCACCCCACCGTCTGGGCCTGGCAACAGGAAAATGGATTTGAGTGGGAGGTTAACTGTGCAGGCCAGCAAGCTGCAGCACTTCCCAGGCTTTCAGGCCAGTGCTGTGAGCAGAGCTGCAGCTGTTTGCGTGATGTAAACCTGCTGAGAAAGTGGCAAATGATCCTGGAGTCTTTGTTTTATGACTTGTATTAATGTAGCTCCTAGGAGCCCCAGCCATGGACCCAGCCCCCATTGTGCTGGGCGCAGTACAAACAACAAAAAGACAGTCTCTGCCTCAAGGGGTTTACAATCGAAGTGTAAGACAAGAGACACGAGGTGTATTCCCATCTCTCTGTACCCAAGGAAACAAAGAATATTGGTCAGCATGATAAGCTGTGGTCTTTAAATATAAAAACTGGCCAAACCCCTTAATTACAGTAATGACCCCAGCCATCTCTCCTAGGTTGTGCCTGATTACATGTAGCTGTAGCCTTATTGGTTTGAATCCAGCCCAGATTGTAGGGATCAAAAGTTATTTTCTGACTGTTTGACCTGTATGGAATGAGCTGGGGGGTCTTGGTGTAATACCCAGTGGGCAGGTGCCTGCATCACCAAAAAACCACTATCAAAATGGGCATTAGGTGCCACACTTTGCATTCTCACAAAGGGAGTTGGCTACAGGAAATGACTGTCCTTCCTTCATTCAGAGCCTTCATCACCTGGCTGGCAAACGGAGAGACCATTCGTGTCTTTAAAATGACCAAGAAAGAGGATGGCAACTTCACTTTCACTGCAGCCCCTGAGGACTTCCCAAAGAAGCACAAAGCCCCCATCATCAACATCGGAATTGCTGAGACAGGTACAGAGACAGGGCTGCCCCCTTTCATCTGGGCTTGTGAGCCATCTGCCCTGTACTTTCTGAAGAGCAACAGCTGCTGGTTTGAGCATTGGTTACACCTCGGATCTAATTCCAGCTCACTTGCATCTGAAGAAGTGAGGTTCTTACCCACAAAAGCTTATGCTCCCAATACTTCTGTTAGTCTCAAAGGTGCCACAGGACCCTCTGTTGCCCAATTCCAGCTCAGTAACTGACTGAGTGACCTTGGAGAAGTCACTTAACACTTGTCTCCACTCTCATGTGTTAAGTAGATATATTTAATGTCCACAAAAAGAGTTCTTCCTATAACAGCCAAGAACATTCAGATTCACTTCCCAGTGCATATGTTCTCCATTCTTGACTCTTCAGAGATTCTGCTTGCAAAGAGGTTTTAATAAGAGGTCTGGTCTCTAACACTGTACGTGCTGTGTTCTGACACACAGATGTGTTTTTAACTGATAAGAATCTCTCCAAGTGCAGGTTGATAGGATGAGGAAGGGAGTGCTCACCGAGAGCTGCTGGGATCCATGTAACAAAACATTGTTCCCAACGGTGGGATCTCAGCTGCTGTACTGTTAATCCACACAGGTCCTGATGGATTAAGATTTACCTCTGAATGTCTTATGATCCTGCTCAGAGTTGTGGCTGCAAGAAAGGTCACATCATTGTTTATAGGATCCCTAGCATTTCAAGGGACACTGTTGACCTGTGTGTGACTCCAGAGTGAAATGAGTATTTTCATTGGATTTCTTTTTTTTAGAGTTGTGGAGAAATGTTAGTTTTTAACACAACACTTGGCTGTGATGTTGGAATCCCAAATATTGCAGCAAAGAACCTGAGGGCAAACCTGACTGAACAAATGGGATGTTGTAGCTGTGTCAGTCCCAGGATATTAGAGAGACAAGGTGGGTGAGGTAATATCTTTCACTGGCCAACTTCTGTTGGTGAGAGAGACAAACTTGCAAGTTTATACAGAGCTCTACTTCAAGTCTGGGAAACTTAGAGGGTATGTCTACACAGCAATGTAAGACTAGAGTTAGTGGGACTCGAGTCAGCTGACCTGGATTGGAGAACTCGGATTGAGCATCTACACTGTATTTTAACCCTAAACTAGGGATTTTCTGTCCCATGCTCAAGCACAGGCCCAAGTCAAAGTAACCCTATCCCTATGAATGTCTTTCACCGTGGGAAAACTCTACTGGCCACCCTGTTTCCTAACTGTGAGGTGCTATTGATGGGACTCTGGTGCCATAAGGAGCACATAACTGCATAATTAGCTCCTTTGGTGGCTGTCTCAGTAGAATGACTGCAGTTCGAGGTGGCTTTATACTGAGCTACCATCTAAGTTGAGAACTGGGCTCTCCAGCTCTAATCTGAGTCACATTGGCAGGAAAATGCCCGTGTGCACCTGTCTGGGGATAATTGGCATATCAATCTCCAGGGCTGTCAAACTATTAAAATGAAACGTTGCTATTCTTAATTTTTAAAATGGGATGTCTAGTGAAATTGTTTTTGTTTGGCTTTTTATTTATTTTTGTCTGTCTTCAAGTTTGACATAAAATGTAGATTTCACCTCTCTGCTGTCAGAGAGGTGAAGAGCTTCCCCAGGGTTTGGGGTGCAGTGTATTCCAGCACCCACGGGGTTCCCTTATCCCTGCCGCACCCCGGGAGGTAGGGATAAGGGATCCCTGGGAAGCTGTGGGGAACTGTTGGGACTGGCTCCCACTCACCGCCCTCACAGGGTACGCTGCATGGGTGCCCTTGGACATAACTCCAGGGAGGGTGGGGGACCCAGGAGCAAGGCGGGACCAAGCAGCTGCCCTGCAGGAAGGGGGAGCATGCTGGGGGAGGGATGACCCCCGGTACCGTGGCAGCTGGGAGCCATCTCCCACCGGTCAGCTTTGCTCCCTGATCTGAGCAAGCGCTGTGCAGCAGCAAGGAGAAGCTGGAGCCACCACCACAGGAGGCTGCAGGGAGGTTTTTGGGCTGGCTCCTACTCACCACCCCCACAGTGGGCCAGGGTGTTGAGGTCATGCATCAAAATCTGGCTGTGCTCTTGTGACCAGGGAGCAGCTCTCTTTGCAAAAAGCTTCTTTGCATTGAAAACCCTGCCAGTGTGCTTGCAGACTGGTGTTAACCCATTGTCTGCTGAACACTGATCGGAGTTGGAGAGGGAGGTGTGGCTTCTGCTGCAATAGAGTGCAATGGTAGGAAGAGGACTAAGGAAGTTGCCCCAAGGAACTCTGGGCTATATCCGGAGGACCTCTGGGGCCACGTACGCACAGGAAAGCAATAGGGCTCAGAGACCCTCTAGCCCTGTAGGGTCCTGGGACCCTAGGTTTAAGCCTTAGATTAACAATTGGTGTTATTGGTGGATGCAAGGGGGCTTAGGCTTATGTTGCTGTGTAGCCATACCCAGAGTGTCTGAGCTAAATACAATAGCATAAGTAGTTAGCATCTATTTCAAGGGACCATTCAAGGTAAGCTGTCTGTTATCTACAGCCAGGCACTCGGAGACTACAGAAAATGCTCCCAATACCTTAACACACACAAAACTGCCTTCACCAAACAAGGACACTCCACCATTGAAATAGATAGCATCATGGAATGGGCCACCCAAATACCCTGAGAGAACCTGCTTCAACACAGAAATAAAACCCCCTCTGACCACATCCCCCTAGTTGTCATCTACCATCCCAAACTGGAATCCATGTCAAACAACTAAACCCATACTCGATGGGGACCCCATCCTGAAAGAAATCTTTCCTGAACCCCCTCCACTAGCCTTCAGATAACCTCTCCAAGCTCATCATCAGACACAAGCTCCCCACAGCCCAGGGGACTCCCAATGCAGAGCAGCACCAAACCCTGCCAGAACAACAGATGCAAAACCTGCAGACCTATCTCCACTGCTACAGCGATCAACAACCCCCACAACACACCTTTCAAGATCCATGGTCCTATAGATGCCTATCACAACACACGGTGTACCTCATCCAGTGCACTAAGTCACCCACATAGTTGCTATTGGGGCAAAGTAGACAATCACTGCTCTCAAACTCACATGGGAAAATGGTAACAGACAAAAAAAACCCTCTCACCAATGGGTGAACACTTTTCACAAAGCAGTCACTGTCTGACCTGTCAGTCCTCATGCTCAAAGGAAACCTAAACAACACTTGGAAAACGTGAGCTTAAAATCATAACTCTACTAGACACTAGGAATCATGGACTGAATAGAGACTGGATTTATGGCTGCTTATAACAATCTATAACCAAACCACTAATAACCCCCCGCCCACACACACACACACTGCTCTTCCCACCCTTCCTTTCCTCCCTGTGATTGGAGGGATGTTAATGGGCCACTTCACCTTGAATTAACTTGGGTTAACTACCTACTTAACCCTAAACAATGTGTTCCACCATGTATTTAGCTATGATATTCTGAGGCCAGGTCTACACTACAGAGCTATGTCCGTATAACTAAGTTCACGGGGGTGACATAGTTACACTGACCTTAACCCTCCATGTAGACAGTGCTATGTCGATGGGAGAGCTGCTACTTCCTCTCGGGGAGGCGGTTTAACTACGCCGATGAGAGAGCTCTTTCCCATTGGTGTAGGAGCATCTTCACTTAAGTGCTACAGTGGTGCAGCTGGGCTGATGCAGTGTTCTAAGTGTAGACCTGGCCTGAGTAAATTTCCCAGACCTGAAGAAGAGCTATGTGTAAACTCAAAAGCTTATTTCTCTCACCAACAGAAGTTGGTCCAATAAAAGCGATTATGTCACCCACCTATTGTCTCTGAACAAATGGGAAACATTCATTGTGTCCAAGCTGAGAGAAACACACACAAAGTAAATGGCATCAGCAGCAATCTGCAGTGCATTAGTAGCATGGGTTATAACCAAATCAGTTTCTTTATCCATGACTTTTAAGTGGGCAGCGTCCCTTCAATTTTATTACCTGCACCTGTCGGGGTGAGTTTCTTGTGGGCAGTCAAGTCTTTTAACTGCATCGTTAGACTCCAACTCTGACAATGGATTCTGAGAGGTGCCAGGCCCAAGAAGCTGTGACTTCCCAGGCAGTGCTCAGAATTTAGACTGATGGCAGCCTGTACATTAGCTTCTTCTTCGAGTGATTGCTCATGTCCATTCAACTTGGGTGTGCTTGCCACGTGCACAGGTGCTGGAAGTTTTTCCCTCAGCAGTATCTGTAGGGGACTGGTTCTGGCGCCCCCCTGGAGTGGCGCACATATGCCATGGCATATAGGGCGCAGCCAGCTCCCTCCATCCTCAGTTCCTTCTTGCCGCCAGTGACGGTGCATAGAACTGTTGCTGCTTCAGCTAGCACTGTTGCTTCTCGTTCGAACCCATTTACCTCTTGTATATTATTGTATATAGTTACCCTCTAGTTTTAGTTTCCCTATTTGTTAGAGACTTAGTAGGTACCGAATGGGACTTCACCTCGGGATGGGGCATTAAGGCTTTAAGCCCTGTGATCGCTGTAAAAGGCCCATGCCCATTAGAGATCCACATAACAGTTGTTTACGGTGCTTGGGCAAAGGTCACATTAGTGATAAGTGCAGAATCTGCAAGTTCTTCAAGCCCAGGATGAAGGAGGAGCATGACATTTGCTTGAAAGCACTCCTTATGGAGTCTGCCCTTACCCCAATGCTGAAGCAGCGCTCCGATTCGGCACCAAGCACCATGACCTCAGCGTGCAGTGCCCTGCCAGTACCGTCTGTGAGCCGGCATCAGTCCCTTTACATGGCTCCAGTCAAGAAGCCCAAGAAGACGGGGCAAAGAAGGTCTCCAACTTCCCACAATGGAAAGGACAAGTCTGGGGTGGATCAAGGCCCTGTCTCGGGCACCTCTTCACCCCTTTCGGGATCTCAGGCCCCAGCTCAGGTCAAGTGGTGTACCCCAGCCCGCTCCCCGCTGGCTCCCTGGATAGCAACAGAGGTCCTTGTCAGCTCCAGGTGCCATCCACACCGGAGGCCCTGCAAGCGGTGCAAGAGATTGTCCCTCCCCATGCTTCCCACTCCGGCCCCTGTGGGGTCCCAGTCACAGGGAAAACCCACGTTTGGACCACTACAGTCTCCACCTCTACGGCAACACTCCCCATCCCAGGGAACATCCCGCCAACGGTCACCCTATTGCAGCCGACATGCTTCTGACCATGATAGGCAGAAGCTTCCAGCCCCATCTGGTCTCCAGACCTCGGACAAGAGAGACTCGAGGTGCAGCTTGCCAGTGACTGGGTGCAGACCTCTGGAGGCACGCGTCAACAGCAGGAGTTTGAGTCAGTGCCCAGAATCTCCGCAGCACTGGTACTGCTCCAGGAACAGTTTGAGGGACTGATGGTACCGTTCTCCAGACCGTTGCCGATCCTCCAGGGCAGCATCACCGCATGTGGCTGCATCTTCACGACGCCAAGCCCGCTCTGGTTCCTGGTACCACTCATCAAGCGTGAGGTGTAGATTGCCAGCCCAGGGCCGTTGCGGATCCACCGAGTGCTGCCGGTCGCTGAAGCCCCGATCCAGGTGCTCATCGAAGTCAGCCAGATCCAACTCTGGGAGGGGGACCAGTACCGATTGGGACAGAGTCACCTCTCAGCCCTGTCTTGGTCGCAGGGTGCGACCACTCGGCTCTAGCTCAGGTTCGGAGCAAGGTTCCCTAGCTGCGGGACAAGCTCCGATACCTATGGTGCAGACTACATTGACAGCACCACAGCCGGCCTCGTGGCTTCCGACTCCGTGGCTGGCACAGTGGTACCCATGGAACTCATGGGGGTTCACTCAGCCCTCCCAGGCTGCCTGCTCGGTATCCAGAGCTTTGGAGAGACCAGCTACCTCCCTCCCCCATTCCCCTCTAGTTCAAGAGGCCTCGGCTGCAGGCACCCCAAAGGCACAGGAGGAAGTGGGCGTGCAAGCTGCTGGACCACCTCTGGTTGCGGAGGACCCTTGGTACTGGCTTCCTCCTCATTGTCGCCAGACGAGGTTATAGTGGGGCCCCCTCCACCTGTTCCCCGGGATGATGCTAAGATGCATCAGGAGCTGTTAAAGAGGGTCACTGCCAACTTGAGCCTCCAGGCAGAGAAGTTAGAGGACTCCCTCTTTGATATTCTCTGCCCCATAGCCCCGGCCAGGGTAGCTTTGGGTCGCAAAAATTACAAATGCCCTCTGGCAAACCCTCTCCTCCTTGCCTCCGATCTCCAAGAGGGCAGAGCACAAGTACTTTTGTGCCAACCAACGGTCACGAGTACCTTTATTCCCACCCTACTCCCAATTCTTTAGTGGTAGAGGCAGTCAACCACAGGGAGAGACAAGGTCAACCGGGGGCTACCCCTAAGAATAAAGACTCAAGGAGACTAGACTTGTTTGGGCGTAAAGTTTTTGTTCTCCAGTCTACAGTTGCGGGTGGCCAACCATCAGGCCCTCGTAGGCCGCTATGATTTTAATATGTGGCAGGCCATGACCAAGTTCAAGAGCGCCCTTCCTGAGGCCTCGAGGAAGAAGTTTCTGGTGATCCTGGATTAGGGCTCGACTGTGGCCAGAGCAACTCTCCAAACGGTGTTGGACACAGTGGACACTGCCGCCCATACCATGGCATTGGCCATCTCATTGTTCAGGGCTTCTTGGCTGCTCCTCTGGTCTTTCCTCGGAGGCTCAGCAGTCAATGCAAGACCTCCCTTATGACGGGCACACCCTGTTCGCAGAACAGGTAGACAATAAACTTCATGGCCTGAAAGATTCCCGCACAACCCTGGAAACACTGGGCCTTTACATCCCTGGCCCTGCCCACAAGCGGTTTAAGCCGCAGCAGCCTCAGAGCCAGGGGAGCCACCCTTGCCAGGAGCCTCCCCATAAAAAAAAATCCAGGGGTTACAAGAGGCGCCCTGGCCACCAACCATTGTCTACACCACAGTCAGTCTTGACCCGCAGTAAGCAGACGGGCAAGCACCCGTTTTGAGGGTATGTCTGAGGGCGACCTACCAACCTGTTTCCCCGGATCCTTCCTCCCCTCTTTTATTTTTTTATTTATTTTTTTTTTCCTTCCTCCCTGCATGGGCGTCTATAACATCGGACTGATGGGTCCTCAATACGGTGGTGCAGGGTTACACCCTTCAGTTACTTTCTACCCTCCCTCTTCAGGGACCCTTCTCATGAGTCTTCTCGCACAGGAGGCAGAGGGTCTACTGCAGCTGGGTGCGGTGGAGTTGGTTCCTGTGGAATACAGGAACAAGGGGTTCTATTCCCGATACTTTTTAATCCCCAAGGCCAAGAGTGGTCTGTGGCCCATACTAGACCTGTGGAGCTTGAACCACTACTTAGTGAAACTGAAGTTCTGCATGGTCTCCCTGGCCTCCCTGGCCATCCCCCTCCCTAGATCTGGGAGACTGGTACGCAGCTCTCGATCTGAAAGATGCATACTTCCATATCGCCATCTTTGAGGGACACAGACACTTCCTTCGGTTCATGGTAAGTCCCAACCACTATCCATTCGCGGTCCTTCCGTTTGGCCTAGTGACAGCACTGTGGGTATTTACCAAGTGTCTGCCAATGGTGGCGGCTTACTTCAGACATTTGGATATCCAATCTACCTGCATCTTGACAACTGGCTTCTCAAGGGCAACTCCAGGTTCAAGGGGACGTTGCGGTGCTGTGGGCATGTGCCATCGCCGCGGCTGTTGGTGAACAACACAAAATCCACGTCCGTTCCGGTACAGAGGCTGCAGTTCATCAGAGCGGTGCTTGACTCAGCCTCCCCCAGAGTGTTCCTGCTGCTGGCGAGGTTCAGGGCATTAGCGGAACTCATTGCAGAAGTCTCTGCGTTTTCCCCTAACCACAGCCAGGGTTTGCCTGTGCCTCCTAGGTCATATGGCGGCATGCACGTATGCTGTGTGCCATGCCAGGCTCCGGATACGACCCCTGCAGCAATGGTTGGCAACTGTCTACTCCCAGTCCAGGCACCACCTGGAAAAGTCTGTCACCATTCCCGTAACGATACTCACCTCGCTCCCATGGTGGTCTGACCCCGAGAATGTCCTAGAAGGAGTCCCCTTCGACAGCACTCCCCACTCGGCGAAGTTGGTCTCGGATGCCTTGGATCTTGGTTGGGGGGCACACCTTAGCGATCTCCAGACTCAGGGTACGTGGTCCCCAGAAGAGATGACGTTACACATAAATGTCAAAGAGCTCAGGATGGTCCGCAGGGCGTGCGCAGTCTTCCTTCCTCACCTGTTGGGCAGAGTGGTCACAATCTTGAGAGACAACACAGCCTCGTTGTTCTATATCAACACACGGGGGAAGCTTGAACCTCAGCCCTATGCCAAGAGGCACTCCATCTTTGGGACTTCTGCATCAACCACGGAATCCATCTAGAAGCGTGTCACCTCCCGGGAGTCAAGAACACGTTAGTGGATCACCTAAGCAGGGACTTCTCTCAGCACGAGTGGGCGCTCCACTCAGAGGTAGCCTGCGCAATCTTCCAGAGATGGGGATCTCCCTCTCCGATGTCTTCCTCCTATCCTGGGTGGTAAGCCTGATGTACACGTTCCCTCCGATCCCGCTCATCAGCGGAGTCCTGGCGAAAGTCAAGAGAGACAGGGCCCAAGTTATGATTGCTCCAATGTGGCCGGGCCAACATTGGATTGGCACACTGAGCTTGGCAGCGGTCTTCCTGTGGCCCCTGCTGGACCGACCAGACTTGCTGTCACAGGACCACGGTTGCCTCTTGCACCCTGACCTCGCATCATAGAATCATAGAATATCACGGTTGGAAGGGACCTCAAGAGGTCATCTAGTCCAACCCCCTGCCCAAAGCAGGACCAATCCCCAACTAAATCATCCCAGCCAGGGCTTTGTCAAGCCTGACCTTAAAAACCTCCAAGGAAGGAGATTCCGCCACTTCCTAGGGAACCCATTCCAGTGCTTCACCTCCCTCCTAGTGAAAAAGTTTTTCCTAATATCCAACCTAAACCGCCCCCACTGCAACTTGAGACCATTACTCCTTGTTCTGTAATCTGCTACCACTGAGAACAGTCTAGATCCATCCTCTTTGGAACCCCCTTTAGGTAGTTGAAAGCAGCTATCAAATCCCTTCTCATTCTTCTTTTCTGCAGACTAAACAATCCCAGTTCTCTCAGCCTCTCCTCATAAGTCATGTGTTCCAGCCCCCTAATCATTTTTGTTGCCCTCCACTGAACTCTTTCCAATTTTTCCACATCCTTCTTGTAGTGTGGGGCCCAAAACTGGACACAGTACTCCAGATGAGGCCTCACCAATGTCAAATAGAGGGGAACGATCACATCCCTCAATCTGCTGGCAATGCCCCTACTTATACAGCCCAAAATGCCGTTAACCTTCTTGGCAACAAGGGTACACTGTCGACTCATATCCAGCTTCTCGTCCACTGTAACCCCTAGGTCCTGTTCTGCAGAACTGCTGCCTAGCTATTCGGTCCCTAGTCTGTAGCAGTGCCTGGGATTCTTTCGTCCTAAGTGCAGGACTCTGCACTTGTCCTTGTTGAACCTCATCAGATTTCTTTTGGCCCAATCCTCTAATTTGTGTAGGCACATCTGCATCCTATCCCTACCCTCCAGCGTATCTACCACTCCTTCCAGTTTAGTGTCATCTGCAAATTTGCTGAGAGTGCAGTCCATGCCATCCTCCAGATCATTAATGAAAATATTGAACAAAACCGACCCTTGGGGCACTCCGCTTGATACCAGCTGCCAACTAGACATGGAGCCATTGATCACCTGTTGAGCCCAACGATCTAGCCAGCTTTCTATCCACCTTATAGTCCATTAATCCAGACCATACTTCTTTAACTTGCCGGCAAGTTGATGCTGCGTGGCTGAACCCTGAAGAATGGACCTGTTCGAAGGGGGTCCAGCAGGTCCTCCTGGGGAATAGAAAACCCTCGACTAGACAGATCTACCCAGCAAAATGGATGAGGTTTTCCCACTGAGCAGCTGAACGGGGCATCTCTCCTTCGCATTCTTCTGTGCAGTCGATCTTAGGCTACCTGCTTCATATGAGGAACCAGGGCCTGGCACGCTCTTCTATCAAAGTGCATCTGGCAGCCATTTCCGCCTTTCATCCACCTGTCCAGGGGCAGATGGTGTTCTCCCATTTCTCAGAGATCTCGAGAGACTTTTTCCTCAAGTTCGGTCCCTGGTCCCTCAGTGGGATCTCAGCTTGGTTCTGTCCAGACTCACGGGCCCACTCTTTGGCCTTGTGCTCCCTGTCTCACCTATCATGGAAGATAACTTTCCTGGTGACGTCAGCGCGGTGAGTTTCTGAGCTGCGTGCCCTGACCTCAAAACTGCCGTACATGGTCTTCTATAAAGACAAGGTCCAACTCCGGCCCCACCTGGCCTTCCTTCCCAAGGTGGTGTCTACTCTCCACATGTGCCAGGACATCTTCCTTCCGGACTTCTGCCCTAAGCCTCATGAGACTAGTGAAGAGAGGTGCCTCCATGCTTTGGACATAAGAAGGGCCCTGACTTTCTACCTAGATCGGACAAAGCCTTTCCGTAGGTTGACTCAGCTTTTCATCTCTACAGTTGATCGGATGAAGGGTCTCTCAGTGTCCATGAAGAGGATTTCTAACTGGATTACCTCTTGCATAAGGACTTGTTACGAGCTGGCAGGGGCCCCGCTGCTGCTGATCGTCAGAGCCCACTCGACTATAGCGCAGGCATCCTCAGAGGTCTTCCTGGCATGTGTTCCAATCCAGGACATCTGTAAAGTTGCGACGTGGTCCTTGTACACACGTTCACGGCCCACTGTGCCATCATGCAGCAGCCCAAGGACAATGCTGGGTTTGGCAGAGCTGTGTTGCAATCTACATGTCCGTGAACTCCTTACCTGCCTCCAGGGGTACTGCTTGGAGTCACCTAAGTTGAATGGATGTGAGCAATCACTCAAAGGAGAAAAGACAGTTACCTTTTTCCGTAACTGGTGTTCTTCAAGATGTGTTGCTTATGTCTGTTCAATGACCCGCCCTCCTTCCCCACTGTCGGAGTTTCCAGAAAGAAGGAACTGAAGGTGGAGGGGGCTGACAGCGCCCTATATACTGTGACATGTGCGTGCCATTCCAGGGGGCACCAGAGCCGGTCCCCTACGGATATTGCTGAGGGGAAACTTCTGGCACCGGTGCATGTGGCGAGCGCACATACACCTAAGTTCTTCACATCTTGAAGAACACCAGTTATGGACAAAGGTAACTGTCTTATTTCAAAGTCAACCCTTCCTAGCCTGGTGCACCCTGTGGAAACTAAAGGGACTGAGTATCAATGCAGACTCAGGGACTGAGCCTTCTTGCAAGTGATCTTCACAAGACTGATGAGCAAGGAGGACACACTTAAAGCCTTGTGTCACTGAAGCTTGTAGACTCTGGTTGGCATATTCTGTACACTATGGGAAAGCTTTATCTGGCTGAATGCAGAAAGCCCATGGTCTACTTAGGCTAGGTCTACACTACCCGCCTGAATCGGCAGGTAGAAATCGACCTCTTGGGGATCGATTTATCGCGTCCCATCGGGACGCGACAATCGATCCCTGAATCGGCGCTCTTACTCCACCAGCGGAGGTGGGAGTAAGCACCGTTGACGGAAAGCCGCAGAAGTCGATTTTGCCGCCGTCCTCACAGCGGGGTAAGTCGGCTGCGATACGTCGAATTCAGCTACGCTATTCACGTAGCTGAATTTGCGTATCTTAAATCGACTCCCCCCTGTAGTGTAGATGTACCCTTAGTTACAAAAAGGAGCATGCCCAGGGGCAGAAGCATTTGGGACCTTTAGTTCCTGCCCTGTTCTTTACTACAACTGCTCCCGCTCCAAAAAAAGTTAAGCCCAGTCAAGTGCAGGGGTCCTGCTCAGAGGGGAGAGTTTTGGTCCAAGAGCAGCTGAAACTGCCTCTCAATGAGCATTTGCCAGCCTTGTGCCTCTCTCTGCCATTGCATCCAGGAAGAGGGGAGCTCAGAGTGGATCTCTCCCCCACCCCACAGCTCTCAGAATTGGGGAATTCTTTTGCTTTTTTCTTCCCCTCCCTGATGTCTGGGAATGGATCGCTTTCTAGACTAGACATTCCTCTCCTGGTGGTTGGTGGGACAGCCCACAGGAAGCTTGAGTGATATGACTGCTTGGCTGCTAGCATGTTCTTCTGTGTGGCTAGACTAACACTAGACTTGGGAGACTACTAATCTTTGTCCTTCATTTCCTAGGGAAGTTCATCATGACCGCTTCCAGTGACACAACCATTCTGATCTGGGACCTGAAGGGTGAAGTCCTGGCCAACATCAACACTAACCAGATGAACAACGCCTTTGCAGCTGTATCTCCTTGTGGGCGGTGAGGAACACAAGACTGCTGCCAAGGGGATGGGGGATCAGGATGCTATCTGCTCCCATCGGGGAGTGTGAGGGGCACAAGAAATAAAACAGGCTAGGAGCCTCACTCCTTCCCCAAAGGGGCATCATCAACTTGAATTGTTTGCAGTTGATTAATTTTTAAATTTCAGTAGATCCACTTTTAAACAGTACATCCTACTCCTAAAAACCTTTGAGAAGTTATGGAAGGTTATGTTCCCCTGCTTGTTTAGAAGGGCCTTTGGGCAGGTCTAAAAGTGGTACCACCAGGCATGTTCTGGCTCATCTCTCCTTCCCTTTCTACACCTGCTTGCTGCCTGTTCACTTTCAGCATTGCTGCTGCTGTTACTGCTAACCATGTTCTTGAAGACTGGGAAAGAGTGTATGTCATCAGATCTGAGACTGACTGACTAGACTTGTGCTGTCAGAGGTGCAGATGTGTTGCTGTTTTTTTTTTTCCCAAGTTTAAGAACATTGTAGGGGTTACTTTTACCAAATCTTCTGATGGAAATGTGATTTTTCGTAGTGGACATTGTCCATTAACCAAGATCACTCTGTAATGATCTCTCACCAGTGAGGCCATGAGCTCATCAGCCCCCAAGCTTAGGCACTAGAGGATCCTGACCCCTGACGGCAGGTGTTTGGGCTCCCCTTTCGCTGGGCTAGAAATATGCGATGCCAGGATTTCCTTTCTTTGGAGCGGTCTCTCTGCATCGTCCTGTCCCATACTGATCCCTTGGGATTGCCATTCACCTGTCACTGCAGTGACTTCTTGGTGGCAGGTGAAATTAATTTTCCGTGTGACCCAAGCTGTGATTCACATCTCCTCCACACAGGATCAGCCAGCACCCTAAATGCTTTCTTATACACACTCACTTTTTGGCACCCCCAACTGGTTGCTTTTTATTCCTTCAGTTTGTTTAGGAGGGATCCAAAAATGGAATCATGCTGGCGCTGTCACAGGCCTGGGAGATGCTTAGTGACTGGGCTGGCATAACTGATGAACACACCTGCTCTCTCTCCCCTCCCCAGGTTTGTAGCATCATGTGGTTTCACCCCTGATGTGAAGGTATGGGAGGTGTGCTTTGGCAAGGGAGGAGACTTCCAGGAGGTGACCAGGGCCTTTGAGCTGAAGGGCCATACTGCTGGCGTGTACTCCTTCTCTTTCTCCAATGACTCCAGACGGTAAGGAGCTACCCTGAAAAATATCCGTATCCCATGCCCTTGTGGCTTGTTAGCTGGCCCCTCCTAATGTATAGGAGCAGTACGTCTGTATGGACTCCCCTTTCTCGGCAGTGTGCCCCAAAATTCTGTCCATCCTGACAAATAGGAAGCTTGAGAAAAGGAATCCATGGCAGCAAATCTGAGCCAGCATGGAGACTGCGCCAGGCAGGTCCCACTTCTTCCTCCCCCACTCCAGACAGATTGCACTAACCTTGGTACATAGCCATTCTTCCCCACTTGGATGGAGAATGAAGACTCTCGTTTATATTAACATTTGAGATTTCCTGTTCCTTCAGTTTTGACCCAGTTGGTGACAGGCCCATATGCTCATGTTTGAAGGGAATTGCTTTTATGAGCACTAACCTTCCCCTCTCCCCTGATAATGGGGTCAGCTGCTCTCTACTTGCAGTCTGCACTGTTCAGGAGAGTTGTTCCTTCTTTCAGTTCCATAACAGGGGCTGTGGTTTGTGAGGGTGGAGAGAGGAATGGTGCCGCCTAGTCTCTTTGCAGCTGTGAAGTGTGTGCTCTCTCCTGCCATAGGATGGTGACCGTTTCGAAGGATGGCACGTGGAAGCTGTGGGACACAGATGTAGAATATAAAAAGCAACAAGATCCTTATCTGCTCCTGACAGGGAAATGTGAAGTGATGGAGCCTTGTCGCATTGCCCTGTCCCCTGATGCTCGTGTGCTGGCCATCTCTAGCAGCACCAGCATCACTGTGTACAACACCCGGAGGGGGGAGAAGGAGGAGCACTTTGTCAATGTCCATGGAGAGTACATCACGGACTTAGCCTTCGACATTAACAGTCGCTATCTTGTGTCGTGTGGGGACCGGGCCATCCGGGTGTTCCATAACACGGCGGGTTATCGGGCTGTTGTGGAAGAAATGAAAGGCATGCTGAAAAAAACTACTAACGAGGCTACCAGAGAGAGACTGCAGCAGCAGATCACAGATGCCCAGAATGCGCTGGACAGTATCTATGCCAAGAAGGACTAAACTTCTCTGGGAAATGGGTATGTGCAGACTCTTCCAGGTCAGGGAGCCTCATGCTCTGTGTGGTGGGTTTTTAATAACTGAATGAGTTGTAATAAAAGAGTTTACTGACAGCCTGACCCCCCCCCCTCCCCCTTTTGCGGTTGCCTTGTGTTGTTTCTGTACAGAGTTGAGTTGAATGGAGAGTTACAGAGCTGAGTGGCTGGTGCCTTTTACTTTGTCTGGGGGGGGGTTAGTGAGGCTCTATGCTGCGAATTAGCTGCCTGGGGAGGAGAACTGAGAGAAGGAGACTACTAATAAACTGCACCTCAAGCCTGAGCCACAGCGTGAGAGATTTTGTGCCAAATGGAGGATTGGTTTTGTGTGAGAAAGTTAGAAGGAGCTCGTCAGTGCCACTCCTCAGGAGCAATGGAACTGTCTGTTGGAGGTAAAGCTCGTCCATGCAGGAGATGGGCCTTCTTAGGGGATTGCTCCAGACTGTGTTGAACTCTCACAAGAACTAGAAATGTGTACAGCTGTTGTTCAAATGTAAGACCCATTTCTTTGACTTCGTCTTCCCAAACAACACACAGCTCACAAACTAACCCACACACGCACATGCTATGCATACAGCTTTCTCCTGGGAGAGAGGGAATGGAGAGGAGCTGCATTTAATAGACATTTGCATTTGTTTCTGTTAGTTTAATGACTCTGTGTATTCTTTCAAGACATAAAATTGGATTTCTTTGTGATCTCTAAGCTTCACAAAAACAATTTAAAGGGCAAACAAAATTGAATAAATTTGTACAAGTATTGAAATGTAATAGCATTGGGTGACTGTGACATTCTATACCAGGGGTTGGCAATCTACGGCACATGTGCCAAACATGGCACGCGAGCCGATTTTGAGTGGCATGCTGCCTGCCCGGTGAGAGGAGGAGGGGCCGGAAAGCGCCACGCTGGGGGAAGAAGCGGGAGAGGAGGGGAAGCTTGGCTGCTGCGGGCCCAAGCTTCTGCCTCCTGCCCCTGCGGGGGAGAGCAGTGGGGGGGGGGGCTGAGTGGGGCGGGGCGTCGGGACCCCCCCACACACCACTCTCCCCTGCCGGGGCAGGAGGCAGAAGCTTGCTCCTGCAGCAGCCAAGCTTCTCCCCTCCCCTGCTTCTCCCCCCAGCGTGGTGCATTCTGGCCCCTCCTCCTCCCTGCCAGAGATGGCCCTTGCGAGGGGGAGGGGGAGCGGAGCAGAGCCAAGCGTGCTCCCTGCTCCGTGGAGGAGGCAGAGAGGTAGGGACGGGCCTTGGGGAAGGGGGTGGAACAGGGCATATCCCTCCCAGCCCCCTGCCATGAGTCGCTCAGAGCAGGGGGCTGGGAGCACCCCCACAAGCCAAGCACCTCTACCCTGCACCCCCCACACACCCCAGCCCTCTGCCCTGAGCTCAAGTCGTCCCCAACATCCAGCCCTCTGCCCTGACCTCCCCCCAACACCCAGCCTTCTGCCCTGCAAACCCCCCCCCCCGACTTAGAGAGACCTTCTAAAAAAGTTAACATGTATTACCGGCACGCAAAACCTTAAATTAAAGTGAATAAATGAAGACTCAGCACACCACTTCTTAAAGGTTGCCTACCCCTGTTCTATACCTTGGGGGGAGAATGCTTTAACCCCCATATGCCTCATTTTCATATAATCGTGATCTTACCTTACAAGGTATGCTTTATATGTATCAGGGGAAAGGTTATGATCTGCTGAAAGTCATTTCTCTATCCATAGATGTGTATCATTAATGCATATGAAGTTATAAGGATTGTGTAGTATGGGGGGCGGGGGAGGCATAGCTCAGCGGCTTGAGCATTGGCCTGTTAAACCCAGGGTTGTGAGCTCAATCCTTGAGGGGGCCATTTAGGGAACTGGGGCAAAATCAGTACTTGGTCCTCCTAGTGAAGGCAGGGGGCTAGACTTGATGACCTTTCAGGGTCCCTTCCAGTTCTATGGGTGGGGGAGGGATAGCTCAGTGGTTTGAGTATTGGCCTGCTAAACCCAGGGTTGTGAGCTCAATCCTTGAGGGGGCCATTTAGGGAACTGGGGCAAAAAAATCTGGGGATTGATCCTACTTTGAGCAGGGGGTTGGACTAGACCTCTTGAGGTCCCTTTCAACCCTGATATTCTATGATTGATTGTCACTAAAACATGCTGTAAATTGGGGGAATCAGCCAGTTATTAGCTCCCCAGAGGCAACAGCAAGGAAAGTAACCAATTCCCGGGCGGGGTGTGAAACAACCCATGAACAGCCATTGTTCAGCAAGGGAGCTACAATGCAATGACTCACCTGCACGAGGTCCCACCTGGGGAATTGCTCAACTTTGCTGGGAGAGACTCAGCAATACCCTACAGATATGCTTGGACTTGTGTTCCACAAGCACATGGACTGAGGGTATAAAACAGAGTGAACACAGATGAGGCCCTTCTCCTGCCCCCACCTCTACTGCAAGCAACCAGGACACTGAGAAAAAGACAAGACTCAAACATAGGAGATTGGCCCAGGTTTAAGCAACAGACCTGTATATTAAGGACTGCAATATCCAGTGGGCTGAGAAAAACTGCTTAATCTAGTTGCTTCCCAGTCTAATAGGGTTGAGAGTTTAGATTGCATGCTTATATTTTATTTTCCTTTGGTAACCACTCTGACTACTTATGCTTTGACTTATAATCACTTACGATCTATCTTCATAGTTAATAAATCTGTTTGTTTATTCTACCTGAAGCAGTGCGTTTGGTTTGAAGCATGTCAGAGGCTCCCCTTGGGATAACAAGCCTGGTACATATCAATTTCTTTGTTAATTTGACAAACTCTCATAAGCTTGCAGCGTCCAGTGAGCATAACTGGACCCTGCAAGACGGAGGTTCCTAGGGTTGTGTCTGGGACACTACTGGCTAGTGTCATTCGCTTGCAAGTAGCTGGAAGCAGCTTACATGCCAGAGGCTGTGCATGAACAGCCCCGGAGTGGGGGTTCTCACGGCAGAGCAGGATAAGGCTGGCTCCTAGAGTCAAGGATTGGGGTGACCCAGCAGGTCACTGGTCCGGATGACACCAGAGGGGAATGTCACAATGACATTTCTAGTCAACATGATCTTGTTCATTATGATCTTTGTTGAAAGTGTGTGGGTCACCACAGCCTTCAATGCCTTGGCATGTACACAGTTCTGTGCAGGGAAGATTTGTTCTGACTACAGACACAGTTGATTATGCAATGACCCCTACTGGACAGACACAAATAAGGTCTGGTAGATGCTCAGATGCCACTGGATCCTTGAAGAATACAGGGAAGTAGTTCATCTTTTACATTTTTCCATCCGTGTTGCACTGGTGATCCAATATCTGGTTTACCTACACGTGAAGACATCCAAATCTTTGTTTGCCAAGATGGTCTTTTGACATACTCTTCAAAACTGTCCTCACATGGATGGAGTTAGGCCAGTGACTTGTCCTTTTTTATGGTAAATAGAGGCACAAGTAATTCAGGTCTTTGTGGCTCTTTTTTTTTTATTTTCCTTGTTCTACTCATCCATCACTGCTACCAACTTCCTTACCGCAGAAAGAGTGGCTTGGCTGTCACACTCTGCCAATTTTGCAAGATCTCTGAACCCATTGTTTTGACAGCACTAAACACAGACTTTTTCCCAATACCAAACAGGGATGACAGTCACATTCTATTAATGTGCGTACAACAGGAAGTATGTTGCAAAGTCAAGAATGAGTGTATCACAAATTGCATGCACAGTATGAAACTATGCTTGTCAGTTGTGTTGGTAATGGTGCCTGTTTCAGTCCACCTATCATCTGGGTGTTCCATTTTGGAAAGTAGTGAAGAGCAAGGACCAAAATATCTGTATCACGTGATCAAATTACTATTGTTCCTTAGACATCAAGAGACCCAAAAAGTCATATTGGCACGTACAGTATGCAGGAGCATCCTTGTGTCTGCTTCCTCTTGAATACTGTGCAAATCTTGGGCTTCTTCAACACCTCTACCGGTGATGGACTTTGCTACTTCACAATTGGAAAAGCCTCCAGCAAACAGTATTTGTGTTTGGTATGCTCAGATGCATTTTGAACTGTATATTCAGAGAAATTTTACAAGTGACTGCTTGTTGGCTATCATGTTTAGAAACCTTTTGCTGTGGAGGCACAGGGCATCTACCAATCATCTGGCATTTCTTGCATCCAGCCTTAGATCTTCTCTGGTGCTGTCTTTCTGCAGTTTTTACAGAGTTACTGTTAACATATCTGTCAAAAACTTCAATTAAAGAATTAGTTTGTCGAGTCATTTTAGGACCTGCCTCCAAGTACTCAGTAACCAATTCATCAAATGTGTGGAATTTGTCTCCAGCCATAGTTTGTACGATAGCAATGGCATTTCTGATGTACACTGTGGTTTCTTGGTTACATGCTCTTAGCTCATGGATTCTTTTCAGCTTGAGCTTCCAGCTGATGCCCTAATTCTGCTCTATCTGTTCTTCTAACTATTTCATTAGCATGGAGGAGGACCATAGACACAAGTGCTATTGGGTGACTAAGAACAGTTGCCATTGAAACATCATCTCTGTCTCGCTAAGGACAGGGCTCTGCAGAAAACAGTTTCTGGACTGATAGCTGCTGTGATTGTTCCTCCCTTGCCAAACAAATTTGGTGGCCTTGGCCATGTCAATATGCAGTGCAATTCACTCTACATAGTTTAACTCTGCATTTGAGGTTCTGAATGCTCTGAAACTTTAGTCATTTGTTAAATGGCGTGAGCAGTACTCGTGTAGTTCCAGCATTTGTCTGGCAAACGTTAGCTATCACTAGAAAGGCGTTTGAGTCTGAAGACATTAAGCTCTTACATGTCCTTAAAGAGTCTGATGATGATATAACTCAGCATATGCTACCAGTACTGCGGGATTTCAAATGGGGGGTATGTCCAGTATCCTACATTCAAGTTTTGGGGTTATTTTCGTCAAGTTATGCAGATATTACTTCTAAATGTCCATGCAGGGGGGCCTGGATCAGCATTCATGTTGCGCTCTCTGTCAGTACCCGGCAAGCTAATGATCCAACCAGCTGCCCAAACTCAGTGATGAGTCCTGGTCACATGCCACCTGAAGCATGTTGCGCATACGCTAAGAAGAATGTTCATACAGAGCGAGTGTGTGATTGGAAACTTCACCTACACACACAGCATGCCATGTTTCCATACTTTTTAGTCCAAATAGGCACAACTATGCCAGGTGGATAATAATCTACATTCTTTATATGTTAAAGCTGCCTGAAGTACACAGTGCCTCTGAATCTGGGAATTTGCTGTCTGTTCAACTTCTGGTTCTTTCAGTGGAATTTTGGAGTCACATGGGATTAGATAAAACTGTCATCAAAGACTCAGAGGTCAGCATTGGGACTGTAGGACTGATGAGAGAGAAGCCAGAAATTTCCTGAGTAAATATGCAAAAGCTACAAGAGAAAGAAGTGGCCTAACAAGAAGTAGTGAACACACAATCAACAAAATTCCTTGCCTCTGCACTGAATGGGGATGAAGAGTATGTTGTTGGTCTTACCAACCATGTCATCAATAATATGACAAAGCCATTCAATCCTAAATCACAGCCAGAGGTGCTTACCAGCATGTTTACTGGATTGCATGTAATATCAGGTGTACAAAAGTCTTTACTGAAAATAGCAGAAATTGGTGAAGAATAAATTGAGAGATTTGTGAGAGGTGCACTTGATATGATGAGATAACTGGCTCAGTGAATGAGGGGAAAGCAGTGGATGTGACTTTAGCAAAGCTTTTGATACAGTCTCCCACAGTATTCTTGCCAGCAAGTTAAAGTAGTATGGGCTGGATGAATGGACTATAAGGTGGATAGAAAGCTGGCTAGATCATCAGGCTCAATGGGTAGTGATCAATAGCGCCATATCTCGTTGGCAGCCGGTATCAAGCACAGTGCCCCAAGGGTTGGTCCTGGGGCTGGTTTTGTTCAATATCTTCATTAATGATATGGAGGATGGCGTGGACTGCACCCTCAGTAAGTTTGCAGATGACACTAAACTGGGAGGACTGGCAGATACGCTGGAGGTAGGGATAGGATACAGAGGGACCTAGACAAATTAGAGGATTGGGCCAAAAGCTGATGAGGTTCAACAAGGACAAGAGTCCTGCACTTAGGACAGAGGAATCCCATGCACTGCTTCAGACTAGGGACTGAATGGCTAGGCAGCAGTTCCGCAGATAAGGACCTAGGGATTACAGTGAATGAGAAGCTGGATATGAGTCAACAGTGTGTCCTTGTTGCCAAGAGGGCTAATGGCATTTTGGGCTGTATAAGTAGGGGCATTGCCAGCAGATCAAGGGATGTGATCGTTCCCCTCTATTTGGCAGTGGTGAGGCCTCATCTGGAGTAGTGTGTCCAGTTTTGGGCCCCACACTATAAGAAGGATGTGGAAAAATTGGAAAGAGTCCAGTGGAGGGCAACAAAAATGATTAGGGGGTTGGAGCACATGACTTATGAGGAGAGGCTGAGGGAACTGGGATTATTTAGTCTGCAGAAGAGAAGAATGAGGGGGGATTTGATAGTTGCTTTCAACTACCTGAAAGGGGGGTTCCAAAGAGGATGGATCTAGACTGTTCTCAGTGATACCTGATGACAGAACAAGGAGTAATGGTCTCAAGTTGCAGTGGGGGCGGTTTAGGTTGGATATTAGGAAAAACTTTTTCACTAGGAGGGTGGTGAAGCACTGGAATGGGTTACCTAGGGAGGTGGTGGAATCTCCTTCCTTAGAGGTTTTTAAGGGCAGGTTTGACAAAGCCCTGGCTGGGATGATTTAGTTGGGAATTGGTCCTGCTTTGAGCAGGGGGTTGGACTAGATGACCTCCTGAGGAACCTTCCAATCCTGATATTCTATGATTCTGATGGAACATGTAGTTTCTTCAGCCCAATCAGGAAATCTGGAATCAAAACTTTTGCTGACATGGCCAAGACCACCAAATTTACGTTTGGCAAGGGAGGGACAATCAGAATCAACAAAAAGGTCTAACAAGCTTGCATCTCCCCAAAATTTTCCAATATGTGCAATAAAACAGCATAGGCTGTGTACCGAGTTCATTTGGGTGTGTCCATTTCACTTGCTGAGCAACAGCACACAGCTGCTGATCCATGCTCTGAATGGCATGCTGCTGTCCTACAGCACTGACATTTGCTTATATTTCAGCATTGTAGTATAGACCGTGGCCATGTCAGCTTCTTTGAATATCTTCTGAAAGATGATATCTCTGCTGTCTGAACTATATGGCTCTTTATTGACCAAAGGACAAACTCCAGTACCAACTGGGGGACAAAAGTAGCAGATCCCTGGAAGCTACAATCACCTGCTTCGGATAATATTCTGAGGCTTTCATTTTGGATATTTCAGACCAAAGCAGCATTATACAAAACCACTTGTTCATCTGAAAGCTGTTCATCAGGCTCATGCACCAGAAGAACATTCACAAAACATGTGGATGACTTAAGTTCCTGCTTCTGCTTACTAGCAACTTGGATAGCCTCAGCTAATGTTTTTCTGCACGAAGCAATGGTAGATTTGCTTTGTCCATGCTCTGAAATTGTAGAACCATAGTGGTGTTTTTTGATCTTACCTGTAATTTGGAAAAGCTTGCAATTCCTACATCTGAGGGGAGTAGTGTTTATATCTTTGTAGCAGCTTGGGCAGGAGAAAAACCTTGCTGTACAAGATCATAGTCTAGGGCTTGGTCTACACTACCCCCCCCAATTCGAACTAAGGTACGCAACTTCAGCTACGTGAATAACGTAGCTGAAGTCGAAGTACCTTAGTTCGAACTTACCTTGGTCCACACGCGGCAGGCAGGCTCCCCCGTCGACTCCGCGGTACTCCTCTCGCCGAGCTGGAGTACCGCAGTCGACGGCAAGCACTTCCGGGTTCGACTTATCGCGTCCAGACTAGACGCGATAAGTCGAACCCAGAACTTCGATTTCCAGCCGTCGAACTAGCTGGTAAGTGTAGCCAAGGCCTAGATCTTCCATCAGCTGATAAAATGCAGTTGCATATGGCGATTATTGTTGCAGTGTAACTAGATGGTTTTGCTTTAAGATTTTTTACTCAAGCAGCAAGAAAGGCATGTTGAGTGATAAATTGGATCCTTAGCAATCAAGACTTCCACAGCTAGTCTGCGCAACATGTCATCTCCTTACTGAAGTGCTATGTCCCTTAGATTGGTTGCTCTCTCAAATGTTTCTATTTTATGAAGTTTCTTGTCTGCATTGTTTACTTGAGAAAAACAAGACAACAGGACAAATCGCTGGAGGACATGCTTGCTCTGGTGGCTGTAGAAGCAGGTGAACGTGTTGCTGTCTGATCAGATTCAGAGTCTTTTCTTTCTTGGATTCAGTACAACTCTGACATGTGCCAAATTCAACTTGCTTATGTATTTCTGAGAGCAACCCCCTTGATAGGGTATTGGTGGCACATCATCTAAACTAGAAAATTCATCCAGTAGATACCCAATATAATTAATCTCTCCTGGCTTTTGCTGCCAGCATCCCAGAAATCTGTCCACCAGTGGGACCTTTTTAGTTTTGCATTCTTTTGATTTTCTTGACAAATAACACATTTTTCAAAGTTTGTGGAGAGGTTTTTCTTTTTGATGTAAGCTTTAAGGGGCTTGTCATCTCAGACTGTAACTTCCATTCTAGAGGTAAAGTTCTCGAAGAATGTTGTTAGCATTCACTGGTTTTTGTACAACTATACAGTCTTGTGCTAAAGTTAGATATGTTAGTATCACTGTGTATATGATACTATAATGTATCAAAATCGCCATTTTTCTTTAGTGAGCACTTTGATTGAAGTCCAATATGAAGCTGTGTATTGTCATCTCTAACACTAATGCTGACCTGTGCATAGGCGCCAACTCTTCCCGGCACTGGTGGGAGCTCGCGCGCCCCCCCCCCCCCGCCCTGCCCCCATTCCAACTCCTTCCCCAAATCTCCGTCCCAGCCCCACCTCTTCCCCGGGAGCGTACCACATTTCACCTCCTCTCAGCGCTTGCCGCCATGAAACAGCTGTTCTTCTTCGATTGCTCATATCAATTCCAGTTAGGGGTGTGTGTGTGTTGCATGCATGGATGTTGGAAACTTTTACCCTAGCAGCTACCCGTCGGGTTGGCTGGGGAGCCCCCTGGAGTGGCGCCGAAATGGCGCTCTATATAAGCCCCTGCCGGCCCGACCCCTCTTCAGTTCCTTCTTACCGCCTGTGACTGTTGTTGGAACAGTGCTCTCTTGTCTTTTCAAGTGTTCCACTTATCCCTAGCGTTCTCTTATCTTCATCGTAAATAGTTAGTAGTTAGTAAGTGTTAATTGTTTTTCTATAGTATTAAGTGTAGTTTAGCTGTTGAGGGCAGTCTCGTCAACGACTGCCCTGCGGGGCCCTGGGGCATGCCGTCTCAGGCTTCAAGCCTTGCAGGTCTTGCAACAGGTCCATGCCTACGGGCGACCCCCACGATTCCTGTCTCAGGTGACTGGGGGAGGGCCATCAAGCAGACAAGTGCAGAATTTGTAAAGCGTTCAAACCTTGGACGCGTAAAGAGAGGGAGTTTTGTCTTAGGCAACTCGTCATGGAGTCAGCCCTGCAGCCCTCTCAAGACATGGGCCCGAGCGCCTCGGTGTGGAGCGCCCCTCCAGCAGTACCAGCTCTGGCACCGCAGAAGATCCCACGCTCATCTTGGGACTGGCAATCTCCCAAGCCCCAAAAACGCCTGCCTCGGCACCGTTCCCATTCCCCAATTGCTGCTAAGAAGGAAGCTGTGGGAGGACCCACTCTTAGGATCAAGACAGTTACCACGGTCCCAACGGAGCAAAACCCTGGCCAGACCTTTAAGCAGGCCACCATGCCTAGATCTCTTCAGGCCACCCCTCCACACAAGATGGTGCAAGTAGAAGAGATCATTCTACTGTCCACGCTGGATACCTTCGAGGGAGCGAGATGTCTTATAGAGATGACGGCTCCGGTGCCTCTGGTCCCAGCACGGGTCCCGGTGCCATCTAAGGGCAAACCAGCGATGTTCGGGCTGTCAGCTCTCAGACCAGCATCTCATTCCCGCTCGGAGTCCCGGCGCCATTTTGAGTCCTGGCACCACCCCAGGTCTCGGTCTGACTCGCGGTACTGGTCCTGCGGTCTCGAACCTCGGAGCCGCTCCCGCTCAGGGTTGCTTTCGACTGCGTTAACATGGTCCCGCTCAAGGTCCAGGTCACGATCGCCATGGCACCAGTCTGCAGTCCACTACTGATTGGCACCGATCGCCATCGCGGCACCGCTCCCCAACACGGCACTGGTCGTGATCAGCCTCACGGCGCCGATCCCTGCGTGACCTGCGCCTTTCAAGAGACTCGGTGCTGCTTTGATCCACTCCCGTACCGCCCCTCCTTGGCCTTCGCGGTCCTGATCCCCTTCTGGCAGGTTGGAAAGAACCTCAGGGGTCTCAGACATCCCTCATTCTGGCCCAGGGAGCCTCGGCCAAGTTCCACCAGCGACCCACTGGCAACCTCAGTGGCAATTTTGGACACCCTGGGCATACCATCAAGCCCAGGGCTCTCTCCCCGTTGCCCGGCCGCTGTCTCGCTCGAGCGCCAGGCCTCCTGAGGCAACTCTCAGCCGCCCTCCTCCTGACCCAGACCAAACTGTGGAGCCAGCGCCTGCAATAGAGGCTACCCCAGCTCCCCAGGAGGAGCCACCCATGTCCGATCAGGATGCTACATCCGCACCAGCCCTCCCAGTGGAGTCATTCTTGTCCTCCCCTGATGAGGCTGTGGCTAGCATGTCCACGTCTGGGCCACCCCCGATGGACTTTAGGGTCCTCCAAGAATTGTTGAGGCGCGTGGCCCTCAATATGAACCTCCAAATTGAGGAGGTTGTGGCAGATGAGGACCCCATGGTGGACATTCTAGGCCCGGAAGGGCCCTCCAGGATGGCCCTTCCCATGAATAAAACCATCCAAAACAATGCAAAGACTCTCTGGCAAACCCCGGCCTCCATTCCCCCTACAGCTAAGGGGGTAGAAAGAAAGTACTTTGTCCCTACCAGGGTTACGAATACCTTTTTACCCACCCTGCCCCATGTTTGCTTGTGATAGACGCGGTAAATGCCAGGGAGAGACAGGGCCAGCAAGGGCCTGCTCCCAAATCAAAAGACGCAAAATGGCTGGACCTTTTTTGGGAGACCAGTTTATTCTACTGGGAGTCTCTCGCTGCGGATTGCTAACCAGCTGGCGATCCTCAGTAGGTACAATTTTAACTCTTGATCTGTGGTCCTCAAATTCCAAAATCTCCTCCCAGCAGAGGCTCGTACAGAACTGGGGGCCATTGCTGAGAAGGGTAAATTGGTTGCCAGGACCTCTCTCGAGGGTTCCCTCGATGCTGCGGACGCGGCTGCGCGCACCCTGGTGTCGGGAATCGCTATGCGGCGGAATGCCTGGCTTCAGTCCTCCGGCCTCCCACCCGAGGTTCAGCATACCATCCAGGACCTCCCTTTCGATGGCCAGGGCTTGTTTGCGGCTCAAACTGACTCCCGCCTGCATACCTTTAAAGGACACGAGAAACACCATTAAGTCCTTAGGTATGCATACCCTGGTTAACCAGAGGAAGCCCTTTAGGCCACAGACCACCCAGCAATGTCCTTTCCCTCCCAGACCAAGGCAGGACCCTTCTTGTTGCAGAGGTAGATACTCTCGATGTAGACAGTCTTGCCCCCCCTCTGGACAAGGGCAAGGGCAGTCTAAGCCAGCCCCGGGCCCTAAGCGCCCATTTTGAAGGTGCGCCAGAGGACAGACTACCAGTTCTAATCCCGGACAGTTATCCCTTTCTAAATCGTCTATCCCGCTTCTACCATGCCCGGTCCCATATTACCTCGGACCGTTGGGTCCTCCGCACAGTGCAGACGGGATATTCTATCCATTTCCATTCCCTCCCACCCCCCTTCCCCGTCCCTCTTCAGGGACCCTTCTCACAAGCAACTCCTCATCCAGGAGGTTCAATCCCTCCTTGCCCTAGGGGCAGTGGAGGAAGTTCCTCAGGAGTTCAGGGGCAAGGGTTTCTACTCCCGCTACTTCCTTGTCCCCAAGGCAAAGGTAGGCCTAAGACCTATTCTGGACCTCAGGGAGCTCAACAAGTACATTGTCAACCTGAAGTTCTGTATGGTCTCCTTAGCCACTATCATCCCTTCACTGGATCCGGGAGACTGGTATGCCGCCCTCGATATGAAAGACGTGTACTTTCACATTTAGATTATTCCGCCTCACAGACGTTTCATGGTGAGCAAGACACACTATCAGTTCACAGCCCTCCCGTTCGGCTTGTGCGAAGCCCCCCGCGTGTTTACCAAGTGCATAGTGGTCGTGGCTGCCTTTCTTCGCCAACACCACATACACGTCTTCCCATACCTAGACGACTGGCTTATACGGGGCTGGTCTCACCATCACGTCCAGTCGCAGGTAAACCTACTCATGGACACGTTCACTCACTTGGGTATCGTGGTAAACCTCAGCAAGTCCGTCCTCGCTCCTACTCAAATAACAGAGTTTATAGGAGCAGTCCTAGATGCAAACAAGCAAGGGCTTTCCTTCCAGAAGCACGGTGCCTGGCTATAGCAGGCATAATTACCAGCCTCCGCAAGTTTCCCACCACCACAGCAAGGCAGTGGCTCAGGCTGCTGGGTCACATACTTGGTGCAACACACCAGGCTACGGCTCAGGCCGCTGCAGATGTGGTTGGCGTCTGCCTATCGAGCAGGACGTGACAGCTTAGAGATGGTCCTCACAGTCCCAAAGTGCACACTTGACTCCCTGCAGTGGTGGCTGGACCCTCAGATGGTGGGTGCCGGGGTCCCGTTCCATCCCCCCCAACCCACTCTGACTCTGGTTACAGATGTATCTGCCCTGGGATGGGGAGCCCACCTCGGCAGCCTGACAATGCAGGGCTTATGGCACGAGAGTGAGCTGTCGCTGCACATCAACATCAGAGAGCTCAGGGCAATCCGCCTTGCGTGCCAAGCCTTTCTTCCCCACTTGCAGGGCCACTGCGTAGTAGTACTAACGGACAACACCACGGCCATGTTCTACCTGAACAAGCAAGGCGGAGCCTGGTCATCGCTGATCTGCCAAGAAGCCCTCTTTCTGTAGGACTTCTGCTTAGTCCACTCCATCAACCTTCAGGCCTCATACCTGCCAGGTGTCCAAAACGTTCTGGTGGATACTTTGAGCAGACGTTTTCTGACTCACGAATGGTCCATATGCCCAGATATCATTCATTCCGTTTTCCGCACCAGGGGGTTTCCCCGAATTGACTTGTTTGCTTCGCAGACCAACAGAAAGTGCCCAGCCTTCTGTTCCTTCCAGAGTCACAGCCTGGACTCTTTAGCGGATGCTTTTCAGATCACCTGGTCGGGCCAGTTGCTGGATGCTTTCCCACCATTCCTGCTAGTTCATAAGGTGCGCCTCAAGGTCCGCCGGGACAAGGCAGATGTCATACTGGTAGCCCCTGCCTGGCCGCGTCAGTGTTGGTACCCGACTTTGCTGGACCTGTCAGTTCAGGCTCCCCAGGTCTTCCTCTCGACCCCGACCTCATATCCCAGAACCACGGTCGTCTCCTACACCTGGACCTTCAGTCACTCCACCTAACGGCCTGGAGGATCCGTGGCTGAACCAGGCTGAACGCGCCTGTTCAGACTCGGTAAGGCGGGTGCTTTTGGAAAGTTGCAAGCCGTCGACTAGGCTTACCTACGAGGCTAAGTGGAAGAGGTTTTCTAGCTGGTGCGCTCAGCGGCAGGTGCCCCCACTCCAGGCTTCCATTCCTTGCATCTTAGACTACCTGATGTCCTTAAAGGACCAGCATCTAGCTTTTGGATCCCTTAAGGTTCACCTTGCGGCCATTTCTGCATTTCACCTGGGCGCGGCGGGGCGCTCGGTGTTTGCACACCCGGTCATGCGGCGTTTCCTCAAAGGCCTGGAGAAAATCCATCCTCTAACGAAGCCACCCATGCCTGCATGGGACCTTAACTTGGTCCTCTCCTGCCTTATGGGCCCTCCTTTCGAGCCACTGGCCACCTGCTCTCTTCTCTCTCTCTCCTGGAAGGTCGTCTTCCTAGTGGCCGTCACTTCCGCACGCCGGGTTTCCGAACTACGGGCTCTTACATGTGAGCCACCCTATATCATCTTTCATAAAACTAAAGTCCAACTAAGACCTCATCCAGCCTTTCTACCAAAAGTGGTGTCCCGCTTCCATGTGAGCCAGGATAACTTCCTACCGGGTTTCTACCCGAAATCGCATGCTGACCTACGTGAACAACGCCTCCATTCTCTTGACGTTAGAAGGGCACTCGCCTTCTATATAGACCGGACAAAGCCCTTTCGTAAAACAACCGGAATGTCGGGGGGAGAACAACGGCAGTGGAAGCATGTGACCGTGAGAAGCAGGCCAAGGAAAAGGAGGGCCTGTGAAGGGGAAATAGAACTCAGGAACAGGTTTGGGTGTTTGGATAACGAGGAGGGGGGGCAGCAGGTGCTAACTGAAGGTGGGAGGGTGAGGAGAAGAGCAGCTAGCCCAATAGAGAGAGGGGAGGAGTTGATGGAGACAGCACCAAATCTGGGCCCCGGGAGGATACAGGATGGCACAAGGGGGATTATAAGGGAAAATAGGAACAGACAGGGGTTGCGACTAGAGGGAACAGGGGATAGATTAGTAGATCGCATTGTCACCAGGCAAAGGCAGGTTTACGTGATTGGGGACTCCTTACTGAGGAGGTTAGACAGGCCTGTGACCAGGGCGGACCCAGAGAACAGAAGGGTGTGCTGTCTACCGGGCGCTAAGATACGGGATGTGGACCTGCAGTTGAAAAGGATCCTAAAAGGAGCAGATAAGAACCCCTTGATCATCCTTCACGTAGGAACAAATGACACGGCTAGGTTCTCGCTAGAGAAAATCAAGGGAGATTATGCCAGGCTGGGGAAAACGCTTAAGGAAATCGAGGCTCAGATCATCTTCAGTGGGATTCTGCCTGTTCCTAGAGAAGGGCAGCAAAGGGCTGACAGGATTGTGATGATAAATAGTTGGCTAAGGGAGTAGTGCTATAGGGAGGGCTTTGGAATGTATGGCCACTGGGAGGCTTTCGGGGACAGACAACTGTTCTCACAGGATGGACTTCACCTGAGTAGGGAAGGAAATAGACTTCTAGGAGGGAGGCTGGCTCATCTCATCAAAAGAGCTTTAAACTAGGAATTTGGGGGAGACGGTTGGGAGATGTCCAGTTAATCTCCACGCCAGATTCCAACATAGAGAAGGAGGGTAGTGAGATAAGAATAGATATAGCTACGGGGAAGGGATTGGACACAAGAAGGAGGGGGTGGGACGGATACTAGACTACTAGGCCATACTGACAGTACGGTGTCCGTACCAAATTGCATAACTAATGTGAGAGAGGCTAAACAGCATACATTAAGATGTTTATACACCAGTGCGAGAAGCGTAGGTAACAAAATGGAGGAATTGGAGCTCCTGGTCCGAGAAATGAAACCTGATATCGTAGGAATAACCGAAACGTGGTGGAACGGTAGTCATGACTGGAGTATAGGTATGGAAGGGTATATGTTGTTTAGGAACGACCGGAACAAAGGTAAAGGTGGGGGAGTAGCATTGTATGTCAATAATGAGGTAAACTGTAAAGAAATAAGTGATGGAATGGATAAGACGGAGTCTGTCTAGGCAATACTCACACTTGGTAAAAGAACTACTAGAGCCTCCCCTGGGATAGTGCTTGGGGTGTGCTATAGACCGCCGGGATCTACCCTGGATATGGACAGAGAACTATTTAATGTTTTTAGGGAAGTCAATACTAATAGGAACTGTGTAATCATGGGAGACTTTAACTTCCCGGATATAGATTGGGGAACAAATGCTAGTAACAATAATAGGGCTCATTTTCCTAGACGTGCTAGCTGATGAATTTCTTCATCAAGTAGTAGCTGAACCGACGAGGGGGGATGCCATTTTAGATTTGGTTTTGGTGAGTAGTGAGGACCTCGTTGAGGAAATGGTTGTAGGGGACAACTTTGGCTCGAGTGATCATGAGCCAAATGGATCATGAGCCGGTTTAAACTAAATGGAAGGATTAACAGAATTAAATCGGAGACTAGGGTTTACGATTTCAAAAAGGCTAACTTTAATAAATTAAGGCAACTAGTTAGGGAAATGGATTGGGCTAACATATTTATGGATCTAAAGGCGGATGGTGCCTGGGATTATTTCAAGTTGAAGTTGCAGGAGCTGTCGGAGGCCTGTATCCCGAGAAAGGGGAAACGGTTTGTAGGCAGGAGATTTAGACCGATGAGCGAGCGTCTCAAAGGGGTGATTAAGAAAAAACAAAGCGTACAAAGAGTGGAAGAGGGGAGGGATCAGCAAGGAAACCTACCTTATTGAGGTCAGAGCATGTAGAGATGGAGTGAGAAAGGCCAAAAGCTGTGTAGAGTTGGACCTTGCGAGGGGAATTAAAACCAATTGTAAGAGGTTTTATAGCCATATAAATAGGAAGAAAACAAAGAAAGAAGAAGTGGAACCGCTGAAGACTGTAGATGGAGTGGAGATTAAGGATAATCTAGGCATGGCACAATATCTAAATGAATATTTTGTATCGGTCTTTAATGAGGCTAATGAAGGTCTTAGGAATAGAAGCAGCGTGACAGAGGGGAATAAAGGAGGGGGGGGTTGACATTACCGTATCCGAGGTAGAAGCCAAACTCGAACAGCTAAACGGGACTAAATCGGGCAGACCGGATGATCTTCATCCGAGAATATTGAAGGAACTGGCGTGAGAAATTGCAAGCCCGTTAGCGATGATTTTTAATGAATCTGTACACTCGGGGGTGGTACTGTTGGACTGGAGAATAGCTAATGTGGTTCCTATTTTCAAGAAAGGGAAAAAAAGTGACCCGAGTAACTACAGGCCTGTTAGTTTAACATCTGTAGTATGCAAGTGTGACGAACTGGGACTGTTCTTGCTGGGGTGTGGGAATGCAGACAGGGGAGTGTGACTAGGATGGTCTGCATCGGAGGATGGGAGTCGGCCCGAGGGAACATACCTGAGCTTGTAACATGAGAACCCAGGAGGGGGTTGGAGGTCAGGTGACTCCGGGGCCCGGGAAACTGAACAAAGGCTGTGGGAGGGGTCGCTGAAAGCAGAGTGCTGGAAGCAGGCTGGAGAGATGGCTGGGAGGCAGAGATTGCTCTGACCCCCCAAGGGGGGTGGGCTGGCATGCCCTGGGACCCCAAGCTGGACCTAACTGAGGGGGGCCCTGTTGTCTGTGCCTGCAAGACCTGTCTTGGACTGTATTCCTGTCATCCAAATAAACCTTCTGCTTTACTGGCTGGCTGAGAGTCATGGTGAATCGCAGGAAGCCGGGGGTGCAGGGCCCTGAGTCCCCCAATACTCCGTGACAGCAAGGTCTTGGAAAAAATTTTGAAGGAGAAAGTAGTTAAAGACCTTGAGGTCAATGGCAATTGGGACAAATTACAACATGGTTTTACGAAAGGCAGATCATGCCAAACCAACCTGATCTCCTTCTTTGAGAAAGTAACAGATTTTTTAGATAAAGGAAATGCGGTGGATCTAATATATCTCAATTTCAGTAAAGCGTTTGATACGGTACCGCATGAGGAATTATTGGTTAAATTGGAAGAGATGGGAATCGATATGAAAATCCAGAGGTGGATAAGGAACTGATTAAAGGGGAGACAGCAGCAGGTCATACTGAAAGGTGAACTGTCAGATTGGACGGAGGTTACCAGTGGAGTTTCTCAAGGTTCGGTTTTGGGTCCGATTTTATTTAATCTATTTATTACTGACCTCGGAACCGAATGTAGAAGTGGGCTGATAAAGTTTGCGGATGACACAAAGTTGGGAGGTATTGCCAATTCAGAGAAGGATCGGGATATCCTGCAGGGAGACTTGGATGACCTTGTAAATTGGAGTAATAGAAATAGGATGAAATTTAATAGTGAAAAGTGTAAGGTGATGCATTTAGGGATGACTAACAAGAATTTTAGTTATAAGCTGGGGACGCATTGGTTGGAAGTAACGGAGGAGGAGAAGGACCTCAGAATCCTGGTTGATCACAGGATGACTATGAGTCGGCAATGTGACGTGGCCGTGAAAAAAGCTAAGGAGGTGCTGCTTCTGTTATACAAGGCACTGGTGAGACCTCATTTGAAATAGTGTGTGCAGTTCTGGTCTCCCATGTTTAAAAAGGATGAACTCAAACTGGAACGGGTACAGAGAAGGGCCACTAGGATGATCCGAGGAATGGAAAACCTGTCGTATGAAAGGAGACTCGAGGAGCTCGGTTTGTTTACCCTAACCAAAAGAAGGCTGAGCGGGGATATGATTGCTCTCTTTAAATATATCAGAGGGATAAATACCAGGGAGGGAGAGGAATTATTTCAGCTCAGTACTAATGTGGACACGAGAACAAATGGATATAAACTGGCCGTCGGAAAGTTTAGGCTTGAAATTAGACGACGGTTTCTAACCGTCAGAGGGGTGAAGTTCTGGAACAGCCTTCCGAGGTAAACAGGGGGGGGCGAAAGACCTCTCTGGCTTTAAGATTAAGCTTGATAAGTTTATGGAGGGAATGGTTTGATGGGATAACGTGATTTTAGTCAATAGGTCAATAACGTGCCATCGCTGGTAATTAGTATCAATGGTCAATGCGGGTCTGGCTGGAGAATCTTGCTTACATGCTCGGGGTTCTACTGATCGCCATATTTGGGGTCGGGAAGGAATTTTCCTCCAGGGTAGATTGGCAGAGGCCCTAGAGGTTTTTCGCCTTCCTCCGCAGCATGGGGTAGGGGTTGCTTGCTGGAGGATTCTCTGCGACTTTAAGTCTTTAAATCATGATCTGGGGACTTCAACAGTTGAGTAAAGGGAAAGTGGGTGGGTCAGCTTTTGTGGCCTGCATCATGCGGGAGGTCAGACTAGATGATCATAATGGTCCCTTCTGACCTTAAAGTCTATAAGTCTGAGTCTAACCCAGTTGTTTGTCGCCATTACGGAGCAGATGAAAAGTGCCCTGGTTTCCTCTCAACGAATATCTTCGTGGATCACCGGGTGCATTCATGCTTGCTATAACCTGGCAAACATCCCTCCGCCTGCTGTTATGGCTCACCCCACGAGAACTCAGGCGTCGTCAGCTGCCTTTCTGGACACTTTCCTCTCCAGGAAATCTGCAGGGCTGCCATGTAGGCCTTGGTTCATACCTTCACGTCCCACTATCCCATCGTCCGGCACTCTCGGGATGATGCAACCTTTGGCAGAGCGATCCTTCAATCTGCGGTTCCTTGACTCCGACCCCACCTCCGAGGTAAGGCTTGGGAGTCACCTAACTGGAATTGATATGAGCAATCACTCGAAGAAGAAAAAATGGTTACTTACCTTTCTGTAACTGTTGTTCTTCGAGATGTGCTGCTCATATCTATTCCATCCCCCCCCCCACCTTCCCCTTTGTCGGAGTAGCTGGCAAGAAGGAACTGAAGGGGGGTCGAGCCGGCAGGGGCTTATATAGATCGCCATTTCGGCACCACTCCAGGGGGCTCCCCAGCCGGCCCGATGGGTAGCTGCTAGGGTAAAAGTCTCCAACATCCGTGCATGCAGCGCGCGCACACACCTAACTGGAATAGATATGAGCAACACATCTCGAAGAACAACACGTACAGAAAGGTAAGTAACTGTTTTTTGTGGCAGGAAGCTCTGGGAGCTAGGGGGAGAAGTGGCGCGCTCAGGGGAGGAGGCGGAGCGGAGGCGGAGGTTAGCTGGGGCGGTGGGGCGGGGAGCTACCGGTGGGTGCAGAGCACCCACCAATTTTTCCCTGTGGGTGCTCCAGCCCCAGAGCACCCATGGAGTTGGCGCCTATGCATAAGTATCTGAATTAAAAAGAGTTTCTAGAATATTTCAAAGTCTAGTGCAGCATGCATACACAATTACAAATCAAAACCTTCTGTCAGGCACACTAGATGCTGTTTTGTATGTACAAAAGCTTACAAATAGAGAAGCATTACATTAGGACAGCGTTTCTCAAACTGGGGTCCGCGAGGGTACTCTAGGGGGTCTGCGGGCCCCGCTGATCAATTCTTCTCCCAGTACCTCCTGCATGCTGTGGAACAGCTGTTCAGCAGCATGCAGGTAGGTGCTGGGCAGGAGGGAGAGGAGCAGGAATGGGGCATGCTCGAGGGATGGGATGGAATCATGTCTGGGGCCGCTGGTCCCACTGATCAACTCCTCCCTCTTCCTCCCACTGCCTCCTGCATGCTGCGAAACATCTGTTCAGTGGCATGCAGGAGGTGCTGGGAGGGAGGGAGAGGGGTGCAAAGAGGCGGGGCAGGGGTGGAGTGGGGGTGAGGTGGGGCTTTGGAAGAAAGTGTGGATTGGGGGCTGGACCTGGGGTGAGCGAGGGGCTTGGGGGGGTCTGTGAAAATTTTGAAATCAAAATGGGGGTCCTCGGGTTGCTAAAGTTTGAGAACCACTGCATTAGGAATTAACATACATTTGTATCTACCCACTATGCAGTACAAACTATGGGCACACAATCTACTGCTACTGGTTCATTACCTACAGTGTGAGACTGATCTGGTCAACAAATTTCAATTGAAAATATAGAAAACTTATATAATTTGTGAGATACTTTGACAATTAAGAATAGAATATTGCAAAATGTTGATATTTGCCATTTTTGACACATGCTAAACAAGCAATTTCTTTTCAGAAATTATTAAGAATGGCCATATTTGGTCAGACCAATTGTCCATCTAATTCAGTATCCTGTCTTTTGACAGTGCCCAGGGCCAGATGCTGCAGAGGGAATGAACAGAACAGGGCAATTTTTCCAGTCCCAGCTTCTGGCAGTTAGAGGCTTAGGGACACCTAGAGCATGAGGTTGCAAATAAAAGCTTTTAATACATTGTGGTTTGATAACTTTGACCAAACACCACATTAAGGTGTTGAAATTAACTTCAACAGTAAAAACTGTACTTGTAGTCATGCTGCAGTATTTTTAGACCTTGGCAAAAAAATGACTTTTTCATTTTGGGTACCGTTGTTTTACCTTACCTACAGGCTTATAACACCACTTGACAACTCTACGTCATCACACCTCATCTAAACATACATAAAATAAGCTTTCAAATGATGTATGATGTAGGTGTGTGTAGGGTAGGTACATTAAACTCCAAAAATATGACTTTTTAGAGAATTGCCTTGTGCCTAAAGAGTGTCTGAGAGCTGTTTCCTGCAGCTCTTAAAGGACAGAAAGCTCCTGCTCACAGAAGAAATGCTTGTTGTCATGCTAAATATGTGAACTAGCAGCAATCAATAATCCTGGAGACTGGATATGAGATGGCAGCTTGTCTGAATTGAGGCTTTGTAAACAGTGTAATCCTGAGTTGTGCAGCTTTGCGCTCAGCTGCTTCGGAAAGTGTTCTCGCAGCTTCCTTTGTAAATGTTGCTGCTAGAATAGCAGAGAGAAACTAAGTAGTCACTATTACCAGAGCCGGCCCTAGGGTATGGCAAATCGGGGTGACCGCTCTGTGTTGTACTTAAAGTACTGCACAGGATCTTTTCAGGGGGAATAAGACAAAATGCCACATTTATTAGTAATACAGGTATTTATTAACACTGTATTATGTGCATATAATATATTACACTTACACTCACACACACGCACGCGCACACACACACTTCGTCTTGTTGTTACCAATTAGTTGCTCCCCTTAACTTCACTGGCCAGGTGAGTTAGATGGGGGAGGGGATGGAGCCGGGCTTCTGCCAATCCGGATCGATGCTCTCATGTTGACAAGACGAGACCCGGGGTCCTCTGCAAGACACCTCACTTTTATAGCAGCTTTTCTCTTATGCAAATCTATACCAGATTTAAACTCTGTCTGTGTTTATTGGTCCTTTGTGCTGCTTTCTTTTGAGTGTTGTCCCAATGCTGCAAAGAGGGTGTTTCCAAAAGAAGGTGCTTGCTTCTAACCCCCAAGGCCGTGGGTATGTCTGCTTGTCTTTAATGAGCCCGCTTGTCTTTAATGAGCCCACTTGACACGTTTAATTGTCCTTGGGTCTGGCTCCTAGCCCCTCTCCAAGGGTTGAGGTTGTCTGGAGGTGCTGCCTTCCATGCCTTGCTCATCCACACCTCATTCATTCAACAGGGCAATTGATTAAGAGTGGGGCGGGGAGAGCTCTTGTTCTACTGCTAGCAAAAAGACATTTGTCTTCTATCTTATTCTATCCTTAGGGCCTATAATATTATACCAAGGGCAATGCAAAGTTTCTAAATAAGGCTTTGATACAAAGTTCCATGAAAACAGAGGTCACACGTGGGTAGACCCACCACAAGGTTATATGAAGAGGCACAATGTAAAGTTATATGAAAATTATCAGAGATTTATTTACATCTGGGCCCTGTGCTTTGGGGGGCTCCGCGGGCCAGTGCAATTGGCTAGTGCAGTCAGTCACAGAAGTGACACATCAGTCCCAGAAATGATGCATTCGTCACTTCCGCCCCAGGCTCCGCACCCCCCTACAGACAGCCCTAACTATTACGTTACTTACTGTGCCTTATCACCAAAGCAGTCTTTGAGCAAAAGGCACATAGTCACACAGTTTTCTAGAGCACTGAAAGAACATTAAAATTGCAAAGTCAAGCACTCAAAAATTAGCAAATAGGATGAACCATGTAGGTGTCAATATGATGTGACGTGATGGACTTTTTTTTTTCAGTTTGCTTTTTTAAAAACCTAGGAAATTACACACAAACTACATTAAAGGAACAGTAAGGTTGCAAAGGCAAGCACATAAAAGTTAGGAAATGCCAGAGTTAAGTGTGCTTTGTGCATCTATATGCAACCTTAACTCTTGATATTTCCTAACTTTGGGGTATGTGACATTGCAAACGAAATTGTTTTTAATGTAGTTCTTTGTGTGTAATTTCCTAGGTTTTTTTTTTTAAACAGCAACGTGAAAAAAACAAATTCCATCATGTGGCATCAGACTGGCACCTATGTGGTCCATTAGCAGGATTTAAACCTTTACAGCTGCCATCTCAACCTCTGCCACTTGAGCTAGTAAGTGACTGATAGTGGTGGTAGGCTCTATGGACCAGCAGTAAAAGGATATGGGACTCTTTGCCAGTGGGTTTCACAGATATTTGCTGATAGCAGAGGAATGGTTGGCAACTATAGTTTCAGTGAGTCCTATTAAAAATTAGGGTGGGTTCAATTTGCTCCATTTTATGTAAAAATAGCAAGATCCTAAGGATGCTGGCAATATACAACCCTTAGACCCACAGTGCTTGCAGCTAAAGTTGGGATTTTATGTGAAGCTATAGAGTTAGTACACTGTTTGAAAGAAGTGACAATACTGTGTTTATTGACCAAAAAAGATGATACAGCCTGGTAAAAAATGTCCCTACTTCCATGCTCAGAGGACTCTACTTGTCAGTGTAACAGTGAGACTGTTTAATTTCCTCATGAGCTGAAATAGAAGGTAAGAGAACAGCACCTCGATAACTGCTGTAGAATTTAATTATGCGAACCTTGCTCTGTCTGTGAAATGTGATCTCAGTAAGCAGTCTGAACAAGCCCTAAAACTTGACAAATGATTTTAGTGTATGATGGGGAGGTATAAAACTGGTCACAGGTATCAGAACAACACATCACTAGCAGGACCCTGGACTAGATGGGATCTATTAGCAGGAAGCGATGGATTGCCAGTGGTATATTCCTAGGTGTGTGACAGCTTTTGTCCCCAGCCACCACATGGTCAAAGTGCCCTGGGTGGTCCCCTGAGCAGACACATTGAAACGCTGCTGTGGCTGCCCTGCTCACCGACTCGGGGAAGGAAGCACGTTGTTGGAAATGGGTCGCTCTGAGTCGACTGCAGCTGACAGTTGCTGGGCTATAGGGCCCCTCTGTTGGAGAAGGGTGCCCTGCCCAGGAGAAACCGCTCCGCTTTCGGCTGGAGGCTGCCGAGTGTCTACCTGGGCGCTAGGAGACGGGCCCGGCCTGCCCTGCCGGGGAAGGGCTGGCTGCCATGCAGGGCTCCGTGCCCCACAGCAGGGGACAGGCTGGGTATGCGACAGCCGCTGGCCTGGCCCCTTGGGGGAGCAGGTGCCACCCAGCCCAGGCTGGGTCACTTCAGAGCAGCCACCAGCCCCTTGCCCTCCTGCTGGGGTAGGAGCTCTGTGGGGCGATGACCTCTGACCTTTCAACCCTCAGCAGTATCTCTACCTTGTCCGCCGCGGGGAGGGGGGCACGTCCCTCACCGCGATTTGCCCCGGAGCGATTTTCCGTCACGCAAAACGGGGGCATCGCGGCCGTTTTCGCGCCTCCGCCCTACACGCGTAGGCTCCAGGGGGGCGGGGCGGGGCGGGGGCGGAGCTGCGCATGTGCACGGGGTAACAGTGCTCTTCCCTCACGCTCCCTTCCCCCGGGCGGAGCGGGCGCGCTGACGCATTACGCGCGGGGTGTGGGTGGGTCAGGCCGCGCGCATGCGCGGGGGGCGGGTCGTGGTGGTGGTGCTGCGGAGCCGGGGTTGCCGGGGCTGCGGACGCCATGTCGGGCCGCTCGGTGCGAGCTGAAACCCGCAGCCGCGCCAAAGATGACATCAAAAAAGTGATGGCGGCTATCGAGCGCGTCCGCAAATGGTGAGAGGCGGGGTCAGGGGGGGCGGGGCCTCGAAGTGTGGGGCCAATCACCGTGCCTCATCGGCTTCGGTGGTGGGACTCCGATGGCGAATAGCCAATCAAAGCGCCCGAGAGCCAGCGGGCGGGGCCAGCGGGGGGAACATCCAATTACCTCTCCTTACGGTTTGAGAGGGCGGGGAACACGAAGAACAGCCCAATTGGCAGGGGCTACGCCCAATCACAGCTGCCTCCAGGCTTGCTCCTCTTAGGAGCATATAGATGGACATGCTCCGCGGTCAATCAGGGCCCGCGGGCTGAGAAGGCGGGCTCTTCTGTTACCATGGCCCCCGGGTGGCCCGCCCACGCTGACCCAAATTGTCCCGCGTTACGCAGGGTTATTGGCAGGGAGGGCCCTGCCCTACGCTGAGCTCCGTCTGAGTCTGCCGCGCTGCGGCGTCTTCGGAGCCGGGTAGGGGCGGCAGCAATGGGCCGGGAGTGGCCGTCTCCCGGGACGCTGAGCCCAGGTCGCAGGCTGGGCTCTGCTCGGAGCGGGCCTCGGCCCGGCCGCTGGCTTCGTACCTGGCAAGCCGCTCCCCTCGCCGCCGTTTCCTCGCTGGGGTCACGGTGCTCACCGCGGGTTGGGAAGCTGCAGGTGCGTGGTGCTCCCGTCTCTTGGGCATCGCCGCTTGTTGTGGCCGGGACGGGCCCGGTGCCTGGGCTCGGGGGTCGTGGCTGGCATGGGAACGTGATGGGTGGGAGGGACCTGCCCCAGTGTAGCTGCTGCCCTGGAGTCAGACCCCCTGCTCGAGCCCCCCACAGTGCAGCTCACAAGACTGAGTCAGTTACAGGTTTGACCCCCTCCCTCTAGCTGACCGGAACCCGTCAGGGCCTGTACCTGCAGAAGTCACACCGGTGAATCCTAAATCGGTTGAAGAACTAGTTCATTCTACTTCTGCTGTTTAGCCAAAGCGCTGGGCGATGGTAGGGGCTGCAGCTGTTTTCAGGAAAGGCAGTCCCAAAACAGAGCTGTACAGAAGCAGCAACAACCTCTCCCCAGGGGGCTGGGAGAGGGGTAGTGTAGAGGTCCCCCTTCTCCTGTCCTTACAGCAGTTAAGACTCTGGGGGAGAGTAGCAGAGGTCATTACACAAGGTAGAGCTCTTGAGAAGGGACTAGAGCTGGGCAAATAACTGTCTTTTCAGTTCACTGGCAATTCCAAATGTCAGAAACTAAACATTTTGTTCCAGTTTTGGGGTATTTTAAACTGGTTTTTTTTTTTTAAGTATGTGGAAAGGCAGAGTCACCTCCCTTATACTCGATAGCCCAGTGATTATGGCACTCAGCTGGGATGCAGGAGATATGGGTTCAAGTTCCTGCTTCAAAGTAGGGATTTTCCCCTGAGTGTCTCATATCCCTAACCACCAGGCTATGGGATATTCTGGAGTGGGTGTCTGTCAGTCTCTCTTGTTGAAGCTGTTCCACTGTGGCTAAATAGTTAGTCATTGGAGCAGAGACTGAAAGGTGGGAGTGCCACCAGGCTAGGGTGTTACTCTCCCTATACTTGCTCTGGCACAATGACTATTTGAATATTTTATAAAAAGTGAAACTGCTTCTGCAGGAGAGCCTCCCACCCCCCTCCCCAGTACCTAATGGCTTGAAGACAGTCCCCTTAGATGGGGGAGGCCCTAGTTCAAGTCCTTGCTTTGGAGCCTATGGTAAGGATTCAAACATGGGTCTCCCGTATCTCAGGTGAGTGCCCTAACCACTGGGCTACTGGATGTAATAAGAGGGGGCATCACTTCCTTTGTTTTGGGAATGGTACTCAAGGCCCCTGATTATCCCACCATCCCAAACTGCCTCCCACCCTCTGCGAAGTGCTGAAAGCCCCATCCACACCTGCCAAAACCTCCAGCTTCCTCCACCTTGACAACTTTAGGAAGCAGTTGTTCATTGTCAACACACAAATCTGCAGCATATTGAAAATGGAGTAATACACTCAATTTAATGTCCAAATGAATAGCACAGGTTACTGCATTATTATTTCAGTAGCACCCACAATGTGTTAAATGCTGTTCTAATACAAAATACCACCTCCTGCTCCAAAGAGCTTACAGTATTGATTGATAAACTCACAGTTGTGTCAGAGAGAGAAGTCACAGGTAACTTTCAGACTGATGGAGGGGGCTTCCCCTAGTCAAAGTTCCCCTGAGCCAAGAGCTCAGCAGGCTGACAGTTAAGGCACATCAGTTTCATAGCCAGTGGTTTAATGTGGCCAGCACCACGTCCAGGTGCCTTCGAGTGCCCTAACCCAGTGGATCAGGCACACATTTTGCAGTTGGGTGAACGGAAGGTTGACTTTCAGTTTGAGATCAAGCAAAACTGAAACCTGTAGCAGCAGTTAAAACCCATGGAAATGGAAGGCCAGGATGGCCAAGTTTTCATGGTTTTCTTTACAATCCCAAGGGCCCACGGACCACTGTAAATCAACTCCTGCTCTGAGTGAAGCATCTGCAGAATGTCTAATTCTCCCGTCCCCAGTCAACCACTACTTTCCAACCCTTGTTTCAGCAAGGAGGGATTGATTCCCTCACTGCAAACAAGCTCTGCAGGCAGAGTGCAGAATTTGACACCACTGCACCTTGGCCCTGGTGATGTGAAGGTGAGAAGTGCCAGTATAAAAACTGGGAAAGAGAGAGAGCCATGCTGAGCATCTGAGTGAGCAGAGACCCCCTCTCTTTTCCAGCCAAGTCAGTGGGCTAGGAAAGCCCTGCTCTGGAGATTATGGGGAAAAGGCCCATTCTATGGGGACATTCTAGATAATGTTCCCACAACCCCTGATTCCAGAGGAGGGTTTGTATTCCTAGCCCTCAGTGGTCCCCTAGGGCACTGGAGTTCACACCTTTGCTGTTGCTATTGCTTTTCTGGAGAGTTTTGTGGTGAAATTGTGTCCGTTTCACTCCGTTTCTCATCCTGCCTAGGCAAGTGTATGCAGAAGTAGCAGCACAGGCATGATCCTGAACTGAATTTAATGGCTGTGTCCTGAGTAACTGCCAAGACTCCTCGGTTGTGTGGTTGGGAGAGGTGGTTGGCTCTGTTGGTTGTAACCTGTCTCCTGCTTGGTGGTAGGGAGAAGAAGTGGGTGACGGTGGGAGACACGTCCCTTCGGATATTCAAGTGGGTGCCTGTAGCAGACAGTAAGGAGGTAAGTGCTGGGTCTGCTGTAAGGAATGCTCTTAAGGATTGTGTGTGCTGGTTGGAGAGGAGCAGGCCACGCCTCACTGCTGAAGGGGATGGACTCTAGTTCTGCCCTTCAGAATGTCATCCCAGCTCCCACCAGGAAGGTCTGGTCTTGGGGATCTCCTCTGCATGGCTCAAACCCGTGGGGCTCCCAGAAAAACAAACAAAGGTCGTAGTTTCCCCTGGCTGCCCCTCGCTAGTCAGAGAACAGTGAACAAATTATCACTTTTTGGGGGGGGGGGGGGTTGCTGGGACAGGGATAGCTCAGGGGTTTGAGCATTGGCCTGTTAAACCCAGGGTTGTGAATTCAATCCTTGAGGGGGCCATTTAGGGGTCTGGGGATTGGTCCTGCTTTGAGCAGGAGGTTGGACTAGATGACCTCCTGAGGTCCCTTCCAATCCTGATATTCTATGATTCTATGACGGGCTGGAGCTGATGGTCTTTGGCCAGTGTGCTCATTGGGAAATCCCCAGAGAGGATCTGGAAGGCAAAACCTTCCTTTTACAATGGACTTCAGACTCGGGGGTAGGCCCAGCAATCCACACAGCATCTGTAATGTGACTTAGCCCTATTTGCTGCACTTGTGGCCTGGGCAGGTACAGTGTCCATAGGCGAATGCCCCTCTGGCTCTGTGCTGTTGCTGCTGCCTGGGAAGGGCAGTGTTCCTTAAAGGCCTACTGCCTCTCTCCCCTCTGCTTGCTGAGTGTGACTCTGTTAATCCCATGTTCTCTCTCTTCAAGAAAGAGAAGTCCAAAACAGGTAGCAGTGCTGCTCGAGAACCCAATGGCTTCCCAGCTGACTCATCTGCCAACTCCTCCCTCCTCCTGGAGTTCCAGGGTGAGTCTGCCTACCCCCAGAACACAGGCTGGCAGGGGGAGGGCACTGCTACCATTCACATCAAGAGGACTTTGTAAATATTGAGGTGTCATTAGTATGAATGTCTTGCATATCCCCCCAGGAGCAATGAAGATTTCCACAAGGGATGTTGTTCTGACACATAAGAACGGACATATTGTGTCAGACCAATGGTTCATCTAGCATAGTATCCTGTCTTCCGACAGTGGCCAATGCCTGGTGCCCCAGAGAGAATGAACAGAACAAGCAATTATTGAGTGATCCATCCTGTCATCCACTCCCAGCTTCTGGCAGTTGGAAGTAGGGTGACCAGATCGCAAGAGTGAAATATCAGGACACGTTGGGCAAGCAGGGCTGGGGGAGGGGAGAGGACGACAATGACAGACACAAGTGCACAGAGCCATGAGAGGGGGGGCCCTAGGAAGCTGCGAGAGGGGGCCCTAGGAAGCTGCGAGAGGGGGCCCTAGGAAGCTGCAAGAGGGGTTGTAACGGCCCCCTGCTGCAGCCCGCACCACAAGCCACAGGGCCAGGACACCTATTGAATTCAATGAGAATTTTGCATGTGAATTGATGTACCTAGTTCTGAGATTATAAAGCCAGAAGGGATCCGGTGATCACACGGTCTCACCGCCTGTATAGCACAGACATAGAACTTTCCCAAAATAATTCCTAGAGGATAGCTTTAGAAAAAGCTTTTAGAAAAACACCATAACCCTTAGTATATTGTTAATCATTAATCACTCTCACCATTGAAAAGGTATGCCTTATATCCAGTCTGAATTTGTCTAGCTGCAACTTCCAACCGTTGGCTCATGCTCTACCTTTCTCTGCTAGACTGAAGTGCCCATTATTAACTATTTGTTCCCCATGTAGATACTTACAGTCTATAACCAAGTCACTTCTTAACCTTCTTTTTATTAAGCTAAATAGATTGAGGTCCTTGAGTCGATCACTATGAGGCATGTTTTATAATCCTTTAATCAGTCTTGTGACTCTTCTCTGAACACTCTCCAATTTATCAATATCCTTCTTAAATTGTGCACACCAGAACTGGACACAGTATTCCAGCAGTGGTTGCACCAGTGCCAAATACAGAGATAAAATAACCTCTCTACTCCTGCTTGAGATTCCGATATTTAGGCATCTGGTCACCCTATTTCTGTATGCATTTCCCCAGGTTTTTTTTGTAAAAATCAAAACTGAACTGCCCCAGAAATTCTGGCATGTGGAATCATCGTGAAACTCGCATGAACCTTTAGATCCACTGCACAGACTTCTGCCACTTGAGCTAATGGAGTAAGTGATGGCAGCGGCAGTAGGTTGTCATCCTATATGTGATAGATCAGCTCTATATGGGAATGAGACACTTTTTTTGCCACTCGGTTTCACAGATATCTGCTGACAGAAGAGGAACTGTGAAACTCAGGAATCCTGGGTCTGTTCCAGACTCCTGAATGGAGTGGTCTCTAGTAGTCAAAGACCCTTCTTCCCCGTCCCCTCCCATCTATGTCTATCCTATTGCTGTCTAACCCGTCCCAGCTCCTCATCTGATTTCAACTGCCCCCCACTATCGCTCTGGATTCCTTGTCCCAGTTTCCTGGTCCTGTCTCACTCTCCTCTCTCCCCACCCCCATCCCTCAGATGGGATGTTCGTTCCAGACTGGCAAAATTATAAGGCTTCCCAACATTTCAACACTTCCCATTCTGAATTTTCGGTTGCTTATCTATAGGTTAGCTCTGCCTACAACAAAGTATATTCAGAACCTCTGATTAAAGGAATTATAAGTGTAGTAACCTCCATCATAGCTAGTCACCAAAGATTGAACCCGAGCCATCCAGACTTAGAAGCATGAGCTTCTACTACTTGAGTTCAAGATATAACTCCCTTAGCTGGTAGCTATAGAGTTATCCTCTAAAAATCCACCAGAGGAGGGCACAAAACATATGTTGGACAGTGAATTACAAAAGTGCCAAATATTATTATTAGACCTGCAATACTTTTCACAATGAACATCAGCGGGGGATAAATTGGGAGTTTAAGAATATTTGGAAAACAATTTTAGAATAACATTCAGTGACGTGGTTCAAAAGAAAAAAAAACTGTTAAAACTCATAACTTAGCAATATTCAGTGTTTGAAAAAAAACAACTTTTAGGAGCTTTGGAAGAATGTTGAAACAGGAAGATGTTCTGCTTAGTTACCACTTGGGCAAGCCGGCGTGCTATGTAATACTTGCAAGATTTCACTGTAATGTTTTACAGTATATAGCAGCGCAATGCTGATTCCATTGATATTGTTGAGCAATTCATGCTGATTTTATTTATTTCAGCCCACAGCTTAATAGTTTTCAATACTATAGATCACAATTTTCAGCTCAGTTGGTCTGAACATGCAGAGCTTTAAAACTGCTATGCTCTAAACTGTATATTAACTACAATTTTATAAACCTGTATGTCAGAGAACTGTGTGCCACTACTACTAAACAGTGTGGCACAAGGCTATTCAGAGTGAATCACAGAAATGTAGGACTGGAAGGGACATCAACAGGTCATCTAGTCAAACCCCTGCACTGAGGCAGGAGTGAGTAATAACAACACTAGATCATCCTTGACAGGTGTTTGTCTAACCTCTTAAAAAACTCCAATGACTGCTATTCCATAACCTCTCTAAGTACTTTGTCCAGTGCTTAACTACCTTTATAGTTAGGAAGTTTTTCCTAATGTCTAACCTAAATCTCCCTTGCTACAATTTAAGCCCATTGCTTCTTTTTCCTGCGTGTCCTGAGGGTGAGTCCAGGCAGTGGGATTCGGGGGAGGGAGGTCGAGGAAGTCGGTGGATGTCTGGGGATGGACCAGGGGAAGCAGGGTGGAGGAACTGAGGGGGGACAGGACTGGGACTGGGGGAGTCAGGGGGGCTGAGGGAGATGGGACAGGGCTGGGATGGGGGGAGCAGGGTAGGGGCTGAGGGGCGCATGAATGGGACAGGGTAGAGAGCTGTGTAGAGTGGGGCGGGGCGGGGGAGACAATAGGGCTGGGCTGGGGAGGGTTGGGGGATTTGGGAGAGGGACAGGGTCTGGAGGGGATGAGACAGAGGGGAGCAGGATTGGAATGGGGGGAAGTTGACGGGGTGGGACAGCAGGGGGAGCGATGGGGTGGGATGACAGGAGAGGCTGAAGAAGAGATTTGGGGTGGGGCAGGGACTGAGGGCAGTGGGTTTGGGGTGGGAGGTACAGGGGGGACTGCGGGGGAGGCTGAGGGAACAGGGTCAGGGCGGGGGCTGAGGGCAGTGGGTTGGGTCTACACTGGCACCTCTCAGCATTGCTGTGCCGGGTGGCAGACCTGCGCCAGCGCTACCCTAGCAATGGAAGAGTCCTCAGTGGAAATGCAGACTTCATGACACAGACCCTCCTCTTCACTTCAAACCTGGTGCTGCTCTAGTCAGTTGCTAGGCTCTTTCAAACCCATGCAGGGTATCTGGCTCTTTTTCAGTTCTTAGGTTAAGAAAAGCCTCTGCATTTTGTGAGAGCTTCAGCATTCACATTCCTACTTCACAAACTGTCTGCCTGACACATTGCTCCCAGAGCATTCATCTTTATTCATTATCGGCAGGCCCATCAGATTAACGAGCAACATAGGGGGAAGCAACACAATGGTGTCAAGGATTTTTAATTTTTCAAACCTATTTGGCCTCAACAGGGATAACAGCAAATCTGGAAAGAGCAGATGGGTGTCAGGATGGGTTTTGGTATTCATTTATTTATTTTTTTAATTGAAAATGTTTGGGTCTGAGCAAAGGCTGCAAACTTCCCTTTGGAAACCTCTGCTGATCTTTTGCCCCAGGGGCTAACGATAGCCTGGAATCCGGGACAGATTTCCATATCCATGCAGGGTGAGATGATGGGGGGAGGGGAGGGACTGTGGGGGAGGCTGTTGGAACCGGGGCAGGGACTGAGGGCAGTGGATTGAGGGTGGGGGGCACAAGGGGGACACTGCAGGAGAGGCTGAGGGAACAGGGTCAGGGTGGGGGCTGAGAGCAGTGAGTTGGGTGAGATGATGGGGGGAGGGGAGGGACTGTGGGGGAGGCAGAGGGAACAGGGTCGGGGTGGGGGCTGAGGGCAGTGGATTGAGGGTGGGAGGCACGGGGGACTGCGGGGGAGGCTGAGGGAACAGGGTCAGGGTGGGGGGCTCAGGGCAGTGGGTCTGAAGGGAGCCCTCCTGCAGAGGGACCTGCCAGGGGGGCCAGCTGAGCCCAGCAGTGCTTACCTGGAGTGGCTCCCAGGAAGCAGGCAGGTCCCTCCCAGTCCCTCTGGCCCTTTCCTAGGGTCGGGTCGAGGGGAGGGGGGCTCTCTGCCCAGCGACTGCTGCCTGCTGCCGGAGTCTACAGGTCCCGCCCCGCTGCAGCACACAGCAGAGCGAGACCTCCTCGCTGCCTCTCTGTGTGCTGGGGCAGGGCTGTGCTCTGCAGGCTCCTGCCGGCCAGGCGGGGGGCCCCGTGTGCTGGCGCCCCCGCGCCGGGAGCTCAGCTGCGCGCTGCCCCAGGGCCCAGGGAAGGAAGGTGAGTGGCACCGGTGGTGCCTGCTTGCCGCGCTCTCCCTCATATAGGGTGACCAGACGTCCCGACCAATGTAAGGTCGGGACGCGGGACAAGTCCCCTAAAATCGGGACTGTCCCGATAATATCGGGATGTCTGGTCACCCTAGTTAGAAGCTAGGAACACACAGAGCATGGGCTTGAATACCTGCCTATCCTGCTCCGACTCCCTTCTCTCCAGTGTCTGCTGTGGGGAGAGGCTGTTAGCGGCGTGCAGCCAGCACACCCTGCCCTACACCGCTCCCTGCAGCGACTGGCACAGGGATCTCCTGCACTGTTATGATGAAGCCCTTCAGGGTATGTCCCACTTTAGGACAGTGGCTCGCAAACGTTTTACCGAAACGCCCCGCCAGCTGCATTTTGTCTTTTTTAGCGATCCACCCAGGGTCCAAATTCATGGGCGGGGGTGTGCAAAATCATAGGTCAGCCTCATCCTCCTCCGCTGCTTTCTCTGTCCTCGCCCCGCCAAGGGGGCACCGACCCCCCGCAGCTGCAGGTGTGGCCAGGCCAAACATGAGCAAGTAGTGCTGTGACCCCATGAGCCAGGTTGCAATACCCAGAGCATGGAGCTGTGCCCAGCCCCACAGGACATGAGCCATTGTTGCAGGATGAGTGTGGGGCAGGCTTGCTCTCAACCCCTGCCCCTTCAGGGCCTCTCCTTGGAAAGGCTGCTGTAGGAATCCTAGGAGCAGGGAGGGTAGTCCTGGGGCTTCCAGGTAGCCTTTGCGTCTCACAGAAGGGGTTGCAGGCAGGAAGGGGGACTGTGCCCAGAGGCATGTGTCCTTCAGCTCATCTGGGTGGAGACCAATGGAGGCAGCACCAGTATTTTACCCCAGAGTCTGTGGTGGATCCAGGATGGATTTTAATATTAAGGCTTGCCTTGCTCCTTGGTATTCAGCCATAAAGGCTTTAGGAGCAATGGAGGTCTCAGCCCCAGGGATTAGGAGCACTCTGTGATGAAAGGATTTGGGGAAGAGATGTGCTTTGGCATTTCCCTACCCCTCCAGTTCTATTAAAGGCAATTCCAAGGTCTCCGGAGCTCATAAGCTGCTGAGAACTCTGTCCTCTCTGCGCCTCTGTAGGCAGAGTGGAAAGGCCTCAGCATCCCATGGCCATGCACACTCTGGGGTTGGCTGCCTGCCGAGGGGAGGTGTACAGGAGACTTGGCCAGCCTGAGGCCACCTGGCCTGTATTCCCTGATGTGCTTTGTTACTATACCTGGTAGAGCAGGGGTCCCAGATGGGAGTCTGGGGGTCCAGCCAGTCACTTCACGGTGATGTCAGACGGTGGGACAGGAACCAGTACAGCCTGTGAACTGCTACTGAACAGCTTTGTGTCCCATTCCCACGTCAGGTGCTCTTTGCTCAGCAAACACCCAGGACCCCTCCTCTGCCTGCTCTCTCTTCCCATGCTTGGGCCTTTCCTTCTCTCGAAGGAGTGGTATCCTGGGGATTGACCATATAACTAACCCTGGAAATCCAGGGCAGCCTAGCATACACGGCTTGGGAACTCCATAGGGAGAGGTGGGTGCAGAGCTCTCCTGCTGGCATGGGAATCCTCCCTGCTCCCTTGGGCCGTTCTCTATGGGTGCCATCTTTCAGTGCTGCCCCCTGCTGGTCTTCTTGTGCTACTACAGCTGTGAGCCATGCATCCCCCCTAACATGCTGCTGGTTTTTCAGATGAGACCAGTAACCAGAGCTCCTTGTCGGATGTTTACCAGCTCAAGGTTGACAGCAGCCCAAACTCGAGCCCCAGCCCCCAACAGAGCGAGTCAATGAGTCCTGCACATACGTCTGACTTCCGCACGGATGATTCGCAGCCACCTACACTGGGGCAGGAGACCCTGGAAGGTATGATGCAGCCAGCTGCACTGGGAGAGGAGATGCTTGGGGGGGGGAACCTAAGGAAGGTGCAGTTCAGCCAGCCGTTCTGGGCCTGGTGAGCCCTGGGAGAAGCACAGTGCAGCTGCCCATGATGGGCCGGGTGAGTTTCTGCTCCTTGCCCCGGCAGGGCATTTGCTGCCATGTTCCTGTGCAGGAAGCATGGCTGGGTTGGCTGTTTTCAGCTATGTTAATGCTGCTGCATGTCCAACATGGTGTTGGCTTTTCCTAGGCCTCTCTATGGTGCAAGGGCAGCAGAGACCTGAATGCCGTCTAGGCACGGTGCTCCCCACTGAGTCCTGGGAGTATGTTGTGTCTGCAGGCAAGGGGGCAGTAGCTGGCTAGCTCACTCGGTGAGGCCAGGCAGAGCTCTTGCTGCTAACAGCAGGCTCACGGAGCCAGCACATCCATAATCCTCTCCGTTCCCTTCCAGAGCCCTGCCTACCTTCCTCAGAAGTTGCAGATGAGCCTCCCACTCTCACGAAAGAGGAGCCTGTCCCTCTTGAGACTCAGGTAAGGGGAAGGGGAACCAAAGCCTTCTCTACATATGTACAGGCTCAAACTCCACCCTTCATCCCTCTGGTGTGTTGACTCTGAAACCTAACAATGGCACATGATGTGTCAGCATTATGAACTGTTTCACTGCTGCCCATTTGAGCAGAAGCATCCAGCTAATATACTTTCCCCACAGACTTGGGCTGCCCTCTGCCCAGCTTCCGCAACCATTTCGGTGCTGCAGTTTTGAGCTGTGAGTGCCAAAATCGATAGTGCCTGGAAAACTGAAAATGCGGGGACAGCCTGAAAGAATCACAGTAAATATCCCGGGTCACTGCCCTGAGCCTGTTGTTCTCATCAGGTGTAGTTCATTAAAATGCTCCCTGTGTCAGGTCATTGGAGCTGCCCTAACCAGAGGCCTGGCCTCAGAAGTGTGAGCATTTGCCGTGGAGTGCCCTGGGTCTTGAACCCAGGCATAGCACTGCTGGGAGCAAGCCCGTGCTGTTGGTGCCACTAGTGGCCCAGGCAGGATGCTATGGGCCGCTGAGCCTCATGGTCGGACTGTAGCCTCTGCCCTTCCCTTTAGTGCTGTTGGCTCCCTGTGAGCAGAGATCCCAGGGCTGTGGCAGAGTTGTGCGCAGAGCTGGGAGCTGCATCCCGCATCACCCGTGACCTCTGCTCTCCTGCTGTTCCAGGAAACTGAAGAGGAGGATTCTGGGGCGCCGCCTCTGAAGAGATTTTGTGCTGATCAGAATTCTGTGTGCCACACGGTCTCGGAGAGCTAGGGATGGGCCCCTCCCTCCAGCCCCCCACAGAGCCCGCTTGCCCTCCCCAGGGACGGGCCCCTCCCTCCAGCTCCCCG